>NW_027185890.1:1518576-1521452 GCF_028583685.1 Petaurus breviceps papuanus
TATAGGCATTGTGAATATGGCATTGCTGATACAGAATGTAATATAGAAATTATAGAATATGAATGTAATATAATATGTTTACACTGATGGAAATGAGGAATATGGGGAATGGGAATCAGGACAATGCACACAATGACTGCAATAATATAAATGAAAAGAAGACTAAAGTGAACACAATGTAACTATGATGACCAACAATGAACAACAGAGAAAATGTGCAAACACTTCCCTCCTTTTGTTAGAGAAGTAAAAGGCTACAGCTGTAGAATACTGCATGTACTGTCAAACATAATAAGTGAGTGGGCTGGTTTTGCTTAACTATTGTTCTTTGTAGAAAGGTGGGCTAAGGGGAAAAGGGTTACATTCAGAATAATATAAAGCTAAGAGACATTAATATAACATTTTAAATATATGAAATAAATACAAAATAAAAAGATGCCTTTGTTAATCTTTTTCCCCCCTTATTTTATGACACAGAAACTTGAATATGGTCTTGATTCCTAGTACTTACTTAAACTATTATGATTCCCAATGTAATTTGGTTTCTTTTATAGTTATGTCTATCCCATTACTGTTTGTTGAATAACAAGCATGTGAGAGTTGTAGTAGAGATGGGTCTCTATGAAGCAAGGTTTAATGCTTGAAAATATTTACAGTATTTCAAAAATGGTTAGACAAGGAATCTCAGTCTCTAGAACAGGTCAGCCATATTAGTAGAGTGGAGAAGAAATTATCCCTATTTAAAAAAAAAACAAACTTCCCAATAATCAAGATGATCCAAAGGTAGAATGGACTCCAAGCAAGGGTTAGATAATGTATTGCCTGGTATGTTGTAGAGATGATTCTTAGGTTTTTCTACCATCGCCCCATCCCCTCTCTCACCACCTCTTATGTGGGTCCTGAGGACTGTATTACTAAGTTCTATTCAGCTATTGGATGATCATTTGGGTTAAGATAAGTGTGGCCATGTCATCAAACCACAACATTCCTCTGGAAAATTTTAATAGACAATGTAGTTCAAAACAGCATTAAAGAAGCATTCTCTACCCTGATTCCTACCCCCAATCACAAGGAATTTGGTGTAGTTTACAAACAACATATACAGGTTCACACACACACAGACACACAGACAGAAAGTGTGTGCATCATTTAACAATATGCATGTGATTTCAAAATCAAATTGGAAGGGGGAAAAATGCTCATTTCTATTAGCAACTCATTCTTTCTATTTTTTCCATTAGTCCAGCTATAAAACATGGAAACAATACATTGTGTGTTTAAGGAGCTGAGAAATATTCTCTGGAATCACTGACATCCTTTTAAAAAAAAGTTTGACTAGATACTATAACTACACATCAATAAATACAGGAAATTATCAGTTAGCTATGGAACTCCTAGAACTTAATGGCCTCTTTCTAACATTCTTTCCTCAGCCCATCACCACCTCAGTAGAACTTCTCTTCTGAGGGTTATCAGTGGCGGATTTCTTGTCGAGTCAGACTGTTTTCTCTATCTTTATGCTCCTGTCCCTTTCTATAGTGTGTGACACTGTTGAATGCCCACTCCTTTCAAACCTATTCTGTGGTTTCCAAACACATTTTTGCTCATCTCCTCCTACATCTTTTATAAACCTTTCACAGAATCTTTGAATTGGAAAGAACCCCAAAAGGCAGCTAGATAACTTACCCAGCCTTTGCTTGAAAACTTCTAGTGAGGGTGAACTCACTACCACCCCAGGCAACCCATTCCATTTTTGAATAGTTCCAATTGTTGGAAAATTTTTTCCCCCTCTTATCAAGCTTGAATCTACTTCTCTGAAGCTCCTAGCCTTTCTTAGTTATGCCCTCTGGGGCCAAGCAGAATCCTTCTTTTACAATACAGTCTTTCAAATACTTGAAGATAAGTATCATGTCCTCCCTATCTTTTCTTTTCCAGCCTGAACATTCCTAGTTATTTCAGTTGAACCTAATATGCTATGGCACCCAGTGCCCTCACCATACCCTCTGAGCATGCAACAACTTGTTACTGTCTTTTCCAAAATGTGGTGCTCCAAACTGAATACTATATTCCATATTTGGTCTAACTAGGTGTAGTGCCAATGCAATATTTACAGCACCCAAGATCACAGTAAAGACCATGACTATAAGTACTACATGACATTCGATCACAAAATATGCCAAACTCTCCAGATAGAGGATTAAGCTGAAGGATTTATTTAGACATCAGAAAACCAAATTCCAAAACCAGTAAGCTGACTCCATCATAGTACCAAAGATATTCAGAAGCCATAATAATGCTGAGAGCCATGCCATCCTTTAGCCTTCCTACAAACCAATACAAGATCAAAATTTACTCACAAAACTCTTTATCTTTTTGCCTGAGCTCCTCTGTTCCCAACTGTGTCCAACTGTCTAGCTCTGATTCTCCTCAGCAAACTTCTCCCACCACCACAGACTACATGTGACCACATTCAGCCTATCAGAGGGCAGAGTTTATCTTTCAAATTTGAACCCAAGTTATTGTTTTGTGTTTTTTTTTCTCCAAGGCCATTGTTCTTTCTACCCATGTGCCCATCTCTTTTCATCATCCTGCTCCATGAAAATATCACATAACCCCTTCTCTACATGTTTTAAATTCTTTTGCTACTGAGCGTGATAGAGAAACACATAAGAGTGACAATTTTTTAAATGGGAAATTTCCCAAATTTGTGAAAACCTTATTAATTAATCTTTATGGCTCTAGTGGAAACTAAGTCTGTTTTTCCCTCTCTCATTGAATTCAGTCTCTTCTTTAGTCTTATCTAACTGCACATTCTGCATGTTCTCTCTCTCTCTCTCTCTCTCTCTCTCTCTCTCTCTCTCTCTCTCTCTCTCTCT
>NW_027185890.1:1521462-1561114 GCF_028583685.1 Petaurus breviceps papuanus
TCTCTCTCTCTCTCTCTCTCTCTCTCTCTCTCTCTCTCTCTCTCTCTGTCTCTCTCTCTCATGCGTGTGTGTACCCCTCCTGCTGTCTCTGAAAGTTCCCAAAGATTGTTCCTACTATCTAGAATGCACTCCCTCCTTACCTCCATCTCTTCAACTTCTTAATTTAATTTATCTTCAAAGCTCAACACAGATGCTACCTCCTCAAGGAAGCCTTTCCTGACCACCCCCCCCCCACACCTGCCATAGTATTTAGTAGAGTTTCACTACTCAAACTATCTTGTATTGATCTGTGTACACATTGATTCCCCTTCCCCCTCCTCCCAACCTGTATAGATTCCTTGAAAGCAGAGATTGTTTTTCATGTTTTTATCCCAAAACACCTAGCACAGTAATTGCTTAGTAAATGTTTAATTGAACTAACTAATAAACTTCTTGAGGTCAGAGATTTGTCTTAAACTTCACTGAAACTCCCAGTAGTACAATACTATTATATAGCAAATTCTCAATATCTTCCTACCTCTACCTTTCCCAACCCCACCTCCCACCCTGAGCAGCTAGGTAGCACAGTAAATAGAGTGCAGGGCCTGGAGTCAGGAAAACCTAAATTCTTATCTGCCTCAGACACTTCCTATCTCTGTGACCTGGGAAAGACGCTCAACCAGTCTTCGCCTGCCTTAGTTCCCTCATCTATAAAATGTGGATAAGAACAGCAGTATTGTTATGAGGATCAAATGAGATAATATTTGTCAAGTACTTAGCACAATAGTGCTCATATACAATAGCACAATGGCAAATAGTAGCTGCTAAATAAGTTCTTGTTCCCTCTCTCCCTTCCACTTTGAATGAAAAGCTATGTGGATGGTTCTCCATGTAACATCATGAGAAGCCACTGTTTACTGTCTTCTAAAAGTCACCCATTCTAAACTTGTGACTTGAACACTGGATATATGCTGCACTGAAATGATTTCATTGCTGATTGATGGGGCATTGTTCCATCTTGTATTGCTCTTGTATTGATAGTTTAATTGTGCCTTATAAATGAAACTGATGAAACTTTGCTCCAGGGGCATTTTGTGACCTCTGTGGCCGATCCAGGGCCTATAGTCTTAGAGGCTGTAAGTTACTTTGCTATTGTTCAGCTTGGTGGAGCAGTGAATAGATCTTTGAACTTAGAATCAAGAAGTCCTGAGTTCATATCTGACCAAGGACACTTACTAGCTGTGTGACCCTAGGCAAATCACAACTTCTGTTTACCTGAGTTTCCTAGTTGCTAAAACAAGGATAATCATAGTACCTACCTCTCAGGGCTGTTGTGTTAACAAATGAGATAATACTTACAAAACTCTTTGCAAATCTCAAAGTGCTGTATAAATGCTAGTTATATCCACATCCACAGAAAGAACTGATGGAGTCTGAATGCATATGGACACATTCTATTTTTCACTTTATTTTTTTCATGTTTTTTTTCTTTAGGTCTGTGTTTTCTTTCACAACATGACTAATATGGAAATGTTTTGCATGATTGCACATGTATAACCTATATCAAATTGCTTATCATCTTAGGGAGGGGGGAAGGGAGAGAGTGAGGAAGAAAATTTGTAACTAAAAAATTTTTAAATGAATGTTAAAAATTGTCTTTGCATGTAATGAGGGAAAACTATTTTTTCAATGCTAGCTATTATTATTATTGTTGTGTGTGAAGGTGTAGCCCTGGTGGAAGAAATTAAAGTCTACAAGCTCTTCTTGACTCTCATCCTCCTGGGTTCTATAACCTTTATCTGCCTCTAATCCATCATCCCTTTCCAAGCTTTAGAGCTGGTGAGGCACATTTGTCACCACCATCACCATGCCTGGTCACTATAGGAACACCCCTCCCGTTACCTGTCCTAATTCAGGTGTGGAAAAAAAATCTTTTCCCTTTAGTTTAGCCAAGACAAATTTAGAATATTAGAAGGAACTTTTGCTAGTAAACTTAGGGAAATCAGAACATCCCAAAAATTTAGAAGCAGACAAATTTTCAGAGCATAGATTTCTTATCCAAATTTAACTTAAGTCTAGACACTGGTTGACTTGACTGGTGAAGCTGAAAGGCACCATTTCTTAGTCCCTTTTTCTTGCCTCAGTCCTGTCTGGGTTGGATGCTGGAAAAAAAATTGTTAAACAAAGATACTCAGACTTCTAGACTGAAGTCATTTGGGATTAGTACCACTACCAGGTCTTACAGAATCCTAAATCCTCTCAGAATCTGCTTCCTGGGCTTCTCCCTGTATAGGGGTCCCTCAGGGAGTTATTGCCACGGGACTAACATGTCAATTCCACTTTATAGAGATCCTGGCTCTCTTGGGTCTTATTCTGAGCCCTGGTGCCCCAAACATTCGTCCCCTGGGCTTCAAGTCATCTTAAGTTGACCTTGAGAATGCCACCTTTGTCTCTTTCTTGGAGTTTTCTAAGGTTTTGGGGATCTTAGACATTGTTTGATCCCTTTTTCTCTCTAAATTGATGTTTGCATGAAGTTACATTTCCTGGAGAGTTGTTCAAGTGGTTTTCCTGACTTTCACTTTCCCCACCTATCATCTCTCATAGGCTAGCATCTAAGCCCAGCTTCCCTACCAATCATTCAGTATAAGTGGTGGATTACTTTTCTCAGACATTTTCTTTCTTTTTCTTTTACTTTTTAAATCATTACTTCAGGTGTCAGAGATGATCAGAATAAGCCTTCTTGTTTCTCTCTGCTTTAAAGCCTAGACCATATCATTGAGTCATCCACTTTGTTTTCTGTCTGGTAGGGGCCTTGAGTTCTCAACTCTCTGCAAAGCAGAGATGATTGAAAAACCCTGTACCCAGTGACTGATTCAGCCTTTCTATATTTATTTTTTTAATCCTTTATTAACTTCTGATTTACATCATTCTTTTTCACCAAATATTGAGTTACAAATTTTCTCCCCGTTTTTCCCCTACCCACCGCCCCAAAATAGCAGTCCCACAGGATATCCCCTCCTCCAATCTGCTCTCTCCCATATTTTCTCCCATACCCCTTTCGATTTTTCCAGTGGATCTCTATGCCTCAGGGCCTGTATATCTTATTTCCCAATTACATGTAAGATGGTATTAATAATAGTATGTGTATACATACACACACATATATTTGAATATCTGATTTTAAAACTTTCAATTCCAGATTCATTCCCTTCCTTCCTTGTCACCCACCCTTACTGGGAAGATAAGCAGTTCAGTGTAGGTTGTACACGCGTGGGTAATGCAAAACAATAACATAGTAGATATATTATAAAAGACTGATTATATTTTCTCCCTCCTATCCCACCTCCCACTTGTTCTATTCTCTACTTTGATCAAAAGTGGGTGCTTCCAACTTCCCTCCCCTCCAGTCTGCCCTCCCTTCCATCATCCCCCCTCTCATCTCCTTCCCCCCCTACTCTCCTGGAGGGTGAGATACCCTATTTAGTGTGTATTTCACTCCCTCCTCAAGCCAGATTCAATGGGAATAAGGTTGACCCTTTTGCCTTCCTATTCTTCCCTTCCATTGTAACCATTTTCCCTTTCCTCTTCAGTATGAGATAGTTTACCCCAATCTGTCTCTCCCCATCTCCTCTCATCTCTTAATTTCACCTTTTAAGTATCATCGCTTCCTGTTAAATTGGTCCTGTGCCCTCTATCTATCTATACCTGTAAACATATATACACACATTAACATATGTATTCATATGCCCATATACCCTCATATATAAACATATGTGTGTGTGTGTATATATATATATATATATATATTTCTAATCCCTTCAACTACTGAGAAAAGTTTCATAAGTTACAATTATTGTTTTTCCATGTAGGAATGTTAATAGTTCAACTTTGATAAGTTCCTTATGATTTCTTTTCCCTGTTTACCTTCTCATGCTTCCCTTGCTTCTTGTATCTGAATGTCAAATTTTCTATTCAACTCTGGTTTTTTCAACAAGAATGCTTGAAAGTCCTCTATTCCACTGAATGACCATATTTTCCCCTGAAACATGATACTCAGTTTTGCTGGGTAGGTGACTCTTGGTTTTGATCCCAACTCCTTTGACCTCTGAAATATCATATTCCAAGCCCTTTGATCCCTCAGTGTAGAAGCTGCCAGATCTTGGGTTATCCTGATTGTGTTTCCACAATATTCAAATTGTTTCTTCCTGGCTGCTTGTAATATTATCTCCTTAATCTGGGAATTCTGGAACCTGGCTATTCCTAGGAGTTTTCTTTTGGGGATCTTTTTCAGGAGATGATCGGTGGATTCTTTCAACCTCTATTTTGCCCTCTGGTTCTAAAACATCAGGGCAGTTTTCTATGAGAACTTCCTGGAGGATGATTTCTAGGTTCTTGCTTTGATCATGGCTTTCAGGTAGTCCAATAATTTTTAAATTATTTCTCCTGCATCTATTTTCCAGGTCAGTGGTTTTTACCATGAGATATTTCACATTGCCTTCTATTCTTTCATTTGTTTGGATCTGTTTAACAGCATTTTGATTTCTCATAAAGTCATTAGCTTCCATTTGCTCCAATCTAATTCTGAAGCAATGATTCTCCTCATTGAGCTTTTGAGATTCTTTTTCCATCTGGCAAATTCAGCTTTCTAAGGCATCCTTCTCCTCATTGTCTTTTTGAGCCTCTTTTGCCATTTGAGTTAGTCTATTTTTTAAGCTGTGATTTTCCTCAGTCAGGCTGTTGACTCTCATTTCATAATTTTCTTGCATTGTTCTCATTTCTCTTCCCAGTTTTTCCTCCACTTCTCTTATTTGCTTTTCAAAATCCTTCTTAAGGTCCTCTATGGCCTGTAACCAGCTTGTATTTTCCTTTGAAGCTTTTGGTGCAGGATTTCTGACTTCACTGTTTTCCTCCTGTTCCATGCTTTGCTCCTTTTTGTCCCCAAAATAGGAGTGTATTGTTGGAATCTTCTGTCTGCTTTGTTTCCTTTGCCTGCTCATTTTGCCACTCAATTACTTGACTTTTGGGCTTTTTGCCACAGTCGGACTCTGCCGCCAGACAGGGGAGCTTTTGTCCCAAACTCTGGGGTTTTCTCAGCTACCAGAGGTATTAGATGGGTGCCCTCCCTGAGGTCTCCACACACTCTGGCAAGGTGGATACACACCCCAGGACCTCCACCCTAGACTGCAATACCGATCCAAGCAGGTTAAAGCAAGAACAATTACCCTTCAGACTGGTGCTTGGTCCCCCTACACTCTGCAGGCCGGAGCTGAAGCTGCCACATGGCACTGGCTGGCTGTGTGGGCATCTCAGCGGCTTCTCACCCTGGGGGTAAAAGCCACACACTCCCACTTACTAGTCCCAAAGTCCAGACTGCACTGACCTCTCACTTTGTCCTTCGCATCTATGTGTTGATAAATCTAGAAATGGCCATAACTGCTCCTGATCTGGAGTCCCTCTGGCCGTGGCTGGTCAGGCCCACCCTGGGGCTAAAGCCTTGGCGTGAGGCTGGGCTCAGCTCCCAGAGCACTGTGCTGGATTCCTGCTGGCCTGCCGGGCTGTCCTCAGCGGGAGGTTAGCTTCTCTGTGACATTTTGTGGGTTCTGCAGCTCCAAAGTTTGTTTAGAGTCCCCTTTTTACATGGATTGGGGAAGGTGGAAGCCGGAGTAGAGGGAAAGTTGTGCTTCTACTCTGCCATCTTGGCTCCGCCCCCCTTTCTATACTTATTTTACTAGGGTTATCTTGAAGGATTAATCCCTCAGGTTCCTTCCCGGTCCAAGTAAGAGATACTCAAAGATATTATAATTATAATTTCATAACACCAAAATACTTGAATATTAAAAAACAGTAACAAACATAGCTTTCACCAAATAAAGCAGAAGAATGTTCCTTCATGTCCTTTCCTTTGAATTCCTTTTAGCTATCAATATCCACAGAAAAAAAAATCCATTGTGAAGGACCAGAATTAATGACTTCTGTATGAGTCAAAGAAAGAGAGGAAGCATGAAGGATAAATGTTCAAGAGGACACAGGTTACTAAAAGAATAATACTTTATTGGGAGAGGTCTTCTCCCTTATTATCGCCTCAAACACTCAGTGCCCGGCCATACTTGGGGTTCAAAATTGTCTCCAAACTCTTTAAGCAGCATAGTACCCTCAGTAAGACTTACACATTGTAAGACTGAGAGCAGTAGGCATAACACCTGAGCTGTTGACATGCTCAACCTCTAACTAATTATATGTAACTTTGGGAAATTAATGAATGGAGCATTTATCATATACTTGCTACACACTAAGCACTGTGCTAAATGCTGGGAATACACATAGACAATTACCGTTCTCAAGTATTTCCCACATTAATGTGAGGATACAATACATTGTGATAGAGTTCAGTTCTAGGACAAATGAAAAGACCTGGAATCCCTGGAGGCTCTGCCTTAGCGGAGCTGCCAAAGTACAGAAGTCCTCAGTGTTTGTACACAAGTGAGCAGGATAATAGTGCCTGAGTGTGTAAGATGTACAAGCAGGCGAGAGGACCTGATGACGCTAGGCACAATGCTGTGGCCTGCTGCTCTTCTATTTTACAAGAGCTCAGTTGACCGAAGTGAAATAAGTAAAAAGTCATTGAATTCTAAGTCTAATTTTCCTCATCTGTAAAATAGGTATATGGATGGCCATATACCTCTTTTGTGTATTTCCTAGTTTTCCATGGAAATCAAATGAGCTAATACTTATGATAGTACTTTGTACACTGAGAAGGACTATATAAAAACCTCATGGGATTTCAAGCCAGAAAGTATCTTAGAGATGAATTGATAAAATTCCCTCCTCTGCTAATTGAGGAAACTGAAGATCAAAAAGGTTAAGTGAATTAATTATTCAAGGTCTCACAGGTAGTGACAAAGTTTCAAGAGTAAGCCTTCTGACTCCATATCCAAGGCTTTTTCTACCACCTGTTCCCCAAGACACCCATATGCATGTGTTATATAAGGTAATCATGTCAATAGGGCCTTATTTGTCTGCCAGAGAAAATATGCTTTATACTTCTATAGTGCTCTGATTTGTGTTTTTCTCTGAATTCCCCTTTGCTATTCTCTCTTCCAGTTAGATCCATACAGGATTAGAGGTGAAAAAGGAGGGGAGAATACTGAACTTCCACAGGATTGTATTCGTTGCTACAATGGGGAAAATAAATGCTTTGAAGTAAGCACAGCTAATTCCCTACAGTGGGACAAACAGGGACATTTGATGAATGGTCACAGTCAGCTCTTGCCAATTCTGAGCTCTGCACTTGGATTTCATTTTTCAAACCTTCTGGAGCTGCAAAGCCATTGCATGGCAGCATTACTTGCCCTCTGTAATATGGTGCATAGGGAAGGTGAATTTTTCCTGTTCTGTGTGGTATAGCTTAGAAAGATATTCTTAGGTTTGTCTATCTCTCTAATATACCTGGAGAAATAATTGAGCAAACTCTGCAAGTAAAACTATTGGCTGAGTGTATATTATTGTTCCCTTTTGTATTCACCAAATCCTTCAGAAACCTATCGGCAATGCTTTTATTAGCTTACAGAGATGGATACTACTTGGCAAATTATGAAACAGTTGGTTATATTTTTTAATGGCCAATAAACCAACATCTGATTCTTTTTAAATGGAAAATTCTCCTCTTGAATACTTTCATTATTTTAGGATGTGAATTACAACCATTTGTTATTTCCATTAAATAACCCAACTTTTCTAGTTTCTTAGTTGAACAGCACAGCAGACTTAATTACATTTAAAGCTGCTTTTCGTTGGGAAGCTGCACCCTGCCTGTGATGGAAGCTGAGAGTTTAGCTGGTTCTTGATATGCATTAGTTTGCTAATCAATCACTAGGCTGTCCTCATGTTGTAACACAGGGTGGTTGGTTTTGTAACTCACGTGAAAAGAATGGATCTGGATCCATGCAACACCCAGTGGATTCTCAAATCGTTAATTTTTGGATTTTGTTCTTACTTTGGCAATGAGTGAGCAAATAAACAAGCATGACTGAAATTAATTTATTGCATTCAAGAGACATCTGTAATTCTGTACTTACTTGCGGAGGAAAGAATTAAACGACTTCAGCTTCAACTATTTTGCTCTTTATTCCAGCTCAACAAACCTTGCTTTCCCAAATTACTAAGATCCTCTCTTCTAGCTGATAGGAAAACAAAGGCATGCATAATCAAGCCTTTGTATTTTAAAATTTTATTTCACATAAAAGACACAAGGATGACATTAAAGTGTGATGGAAGGACAAACTTAAAGACAAATTCAGGGCTAAGGCTTCCTGCTTCAGCTAGAACTAAGGAGTCTATGCCAAAGTATTGCAGCACATACTGTCAGCTCACGAATTGTGCTCTGACCTCTGTAGTTCCAAAACACAATGGTTGGAGTGTCAATCAGCAATGAACATCCTGACTCCTGGAAGTTCCAATACAACTCAGCATCATTTAACTTCATGTGTTGATTTATCTTTCCTAGTTCAATTTCCTTTACATTTTACAAAAGGAAAGAATATTTGGGACTAGAGAAATGCAAAAGATGCTGTCACCAAAATTGCGATTGTGCCTTTCCAACTCATTGGCAAGGTCCTAATTTAGCACTCTAGATCTGAGAGATGATTCAAATTCTCCTGGCACAGGCAGATGAATCAAGGTCAAAAGTAACCCAAAAAGTCAATAAGGGTGGATGGCAGTCTTAAGGTGAATAATAGGACTGGCTTATTCTCCTAGTGTACTGGAAAAACAATGGCCTAGATGAAGAACCAAACATCAAGAGATCTTAGCTCTCAGCCCTGGCACTTATCATCTGCATAACCTTGGACAAGTCATTCAATTGAGTCTCCGTTTCCTAACCTATAAATGAGGATAATGGAACCTCTTTTACTTGAATCTCACAGCTGTGGAAATCAAAGATGTGTAAAAGTGCTGCTGAACACCATACAAATAAAACCTACAAATGTTGTCATTAAAATACTTTGAACTTCTTATTATCTCTCAGAAGTGCCCAGTGGCAGATTCTGATAAGTATCAGAAACCTCTTTGATCCTGAGAACCACCAGCTGCCTGTGGTCTCACTGGATAACACTGGCTGGCCTGACACCTATTTCTTCAGCATTTCCAATAGCTATTCCCTAAGTCTAGAATTTTCTCCCTCCTCATCTTTGTCTCCTGAATTCCTTCAAGTCCCAGCTAAAATCCCATCTTCTACAAGAAGCCTTTCCCAATTCCCCTTAATGTTAGCCTCCACTTTATTGATTATCTCCAATGAATCCTGTATGTCTTTTGTACATATATAGATGTTTGCATGTCTCTCTTTTTCTATCCCCAGCACTTAGTACAGTGGCTGGTATATAGCTTAATAAATATTTATTAATTGATTAGAAGGGGTGAAAGGAAAAGAAAGGGAGAGGATTTAAAAAGATAGTGGAAGGATAAAAGAGGAAAAGAAATAAAAACAACCCTAAACAAATAACTAAATGACTAATTAATTAAATAAACAAACATGAAGAGTGAGAGAGTTGAAAACAATTCAACAGCCCTTTATTAAGCACAGCACCGTTTAATTTGTTAAGCAAGGACTGTGTAAGACAGTAGGCAATTTTTGTTGTTGTTGTTGTTGTTGGGGTTTGTGACCTTATTGTTATATGGAATTCCCTGTACAGAACCTCCCTCTAATGAACCAAAAAGACAACTTGTCTGTAACTACTAGCCTTAGGGAGCTTCTCAAGAAATGTAAAGATTAAATGACCTTTCTCACTTCCCCATGGTCACCCAACTAGTATGTCAGAGAGAAGACTTGAATACAAGTTTTCCTGACTCTAAGACCAGTTTTCTAGCCATTATGCTCTGCTGCATCTCTTCACTATGGATACAAAGACAAAAGTGAAACTTTTACAGCCCTCAAGAAACTTAAATTTTAACAGAATGTGAGCTAATACACTGCCCATGGGTACTAGCATCATATAGAATGCATATTCCAAATTTAATGTTTTCATGATGACAGTTAGCAAACAAATATGAATATACTTCTGATCCCTTCTTACATAGGTAGCCAGAAACTCATGTGAAGAAACATACTGACAAGTTTGGAATGCTGTCGATTTTTAACTTCCACCTAGAATTCCTCTGCTGCATCAAGTTGTTGTGAGAGTTTGGGAGGTTGCAATAAAGATTAGGCTCTCTGGGAATTGTTTCCAAAGCATGCAAAGAACTTGCTGTCATGCACATTGTACAGATGACTTCTTCTTGAGGGACAGAAGCCATTTGTGATTTAGCAATCAGTTGTTTTGATTTGCAATTTTCTTACTAATAGTGATTTGTAACAATCTTTCATATGGTTTTTAATAGCTTTCAATTCTTTTGAGAACTGTTGTTCATATGTTTTGATCATTTATTTATGGGGAAGTAGCTCTTGGTCATACATATTTGTGTTAATTTAATTTGTGTTAACTGCCTATAACCTTTGATCCAGCAATAAAATTACTAGGTCTATTTTCAAAGATGATTAGGGAAAAAGAAAAAGAACCTATATATTCTAAAGTATTTACAGCAGCTGTCTTTGTGGAAGCAAAGAACTGGAAGTTGTAGGGATGCCCATCAATTGGGGAATGGCTGAACAAATTGAGGTATATGATTGTAATGGAATGCTAGTGTGCTATAAAAAATGATGAGGACAATAATCTTAGAAAAACATGGATAGACTTACATGAAATAATGAAGAGCAAAATGAGCAGAACCAAGAGAATTTTGTATACAGTAACAACAATATTGTTTTGTTTTTAACTGAAGATTACTTTCAGGGACATTATGATTCAACTTCTTATTTCCATATATCTATTTATATATATAGGGGGAGAGAGAGAGAGAGAGAGAGAGAGAGTTAAACATGTAATTTTACAGTTGTCTCTTCCCCCCTTTCAAATTTTTCTTTCTTTGATATATTTCCATTTCTATGATAAATTCCAAGTGTTCAGGGAAAACTTGGTGTGCAAACAAATCATGAACTAGGTGATTAAGCGGGTTTTTTCCCAAATTTTTTTAACATTTGTATTTAAAGTTTTGAATTCCAAATTCTATCCTTCTCTTTTTCCCTCTCCTCCTCCCTCGATTGTGTGCCAGAAGGTTGCACAATCAGAAATAGGCTATAAATGTGCAATTACGTAAAATATTTCCCTATTAGGCAGACCTAGGTCGGGTCTCCAACACCACACAGACCAAGGCCCAGACGAAGCCTGATCAAAGTGGGGACAAGTTGACCCACCAACCACAAGGGTCATTGCCAGGCCTATCACTGATGGGCAGGGACTGGACTGAGCAGGGTAAGAATCAAATGCAGGGCTTTTGGCAGGGGCAGCAACTACTGCTGGGTTTACCAATCCATAGCACAGAAATTTAAAAAACTCCTATCTGGACCTCCAGGGAGCAGGATGGCAGAGTGAACTCCAGATGCTCCAATCCCCACCTCTGACCCTAAAAACATAGAAATTATTGCCCCAGGGCAAAACCTTAAACAGTAAAGGCTTGGGAAACCTAGAGTAAGGGCATGGCTAGGGCCCTGCCTCAAAATGGGTAGAAAGCAAACTGCAAAGACAAAGACTCTGGAGTCCTACTATCCTCAGAGGGAGGAACAAAATTCAGAGGGAGACAGTGTTGACTCCACACCCACAGCTGAAGCCTCAACAGGGAACTGGTATCAAGCACAGAAAGTATATTGGATGAGCTCAAAAGGAACTTTGAAAACCAAATGAGAGAGACAGAAGGAAAAACAAATAATTCTTTTAAAATCAAAATTGCAAAATTAGAAAAACATTACAATGAAGAAAACAGCTCCTTAAAAAGAAAAATGTGTGATATGGAAAAGGAGCTTCAATAACTAACTGAGGAAAATAATTCGCTAAAAACTAGAATCAACCAAATTGAAGCAAATAACTCTATGAGGAACCAAGAATTAATCAAAGAAAACATCAAGAATGAAAAATTAGAAAAAGAGGTAAAATATCTCAATGGAAAAAATAACTGACCTACAAAACAGATCCAGGAGAGATAATCTGAGAATCATAGGCCAACCAGAAAATCATGACGAAAAAATGAGCCTGGACAATATTTTCCAAGAGCTCATGAAGGAAAACTGCCCTGAGATACTAGAACCAAAGGGTAAAATAGAAATCAAGAGAATCCACCAGACACCTCCTGAAAGAGATCCCAAACTGAAAAGTCCTCAAAATGTTGTGGCCAAACTCCTGAACTACCAGGTAAAAGAGAAAATACTTCAAGCAGCCAGAAAGAAACAATTCAAATATCGAGGAACCACAGTGAGGACCACACAGGATTTGGCAGCCTCTACACTAAAAGATTGGAGGCAGTGGAATACAATTTTTCACAAGGCAAAATCGGGTTACAACCAAGGATCACCTACCCAGTGAAATTGAACATATTTTTCCTGGCAAGGAGATGGTCATTCCATGATATAACAGATTTCTGGAACTTCCTGATGAAAAAGCCAGAGCTCAATGGAAAATTCAACCTCCAATTGTGAGACGCAAGAGAGACATAGAAAGGTAAACAAGGAAAACATACACACACACACACCCTGTTATTTAATAAGAGCAAACTGTTTATAGGCAAGTAGAGGGTATGAGTATAAATTACACAAAATGACAATTAAAAAAACTTATTAAGGGATACAAAGGGACTGCAATGGAAGAAGAGGAAAAAATGAAGTGAAAAAGGGTAAATTATGCCACACAAAGAGGCATAAAAACAATATAGCAGAGGGAAAGAAGGGAGGAAGATGGGTATTACATGAGCTTTTCACTCATTGCTTCTGGTGCAAGGAAGGAATAACACAACCAGTTAAGCATAGGACTCTATGGAGAAGAGACGCAATAGAGGGAAAGAGGGGAGGGAGAGGAGATTTGCATAAGATTTGTCCCTGTCACTCTTGCTGGGAAAAAGAAATACCCTACAGGCATTAGGAAGTGATAAGGGCTACAAAAGGGTGGTGGTGGTTAGAAGGGAGGAAAGAAATAAGGGGGAAGGGAAGTAAAAGGGAGAGGGGGCTGATAAGAGAATACCGAGGGAGGCGGTAGTCAAAAGGAAAACCCTTAAGGAGGAGAAGGGAGAAGGGGAGAAAAATATAAGAATAAACATGGGAGGAAATAGGATGGAGGGGAAGAGACAGATAGTAATCATAACTGTGAATGTGAATGGGATGAACTCTCCCATAAAACAGAGGCAGATAGCAGAATGGATTAAAAACCATAATCCTACAATATGCTGTTTACAAGAAACACATCTGAAACAGAGGGATACACACAGGATAAAGGTAAAAGGTTGGAGTAAAATATATCATGCCTCAGCTAAAGTAAAAAAAAAGCAGGGGTAGCAATCCTTACCTCAGATAAAGCAAAAGCAAAAATTGATCTAATTAAAAGAAAATAAGGAAGGAAACTATATCCTGCTAAAAGGCACCATCAAGAATGAAGCAATATCATTACTTAATATTTATGCACCAAGTGGTATAGCATCCAAATTCCTAGAGGAGAAGGTAAGGGAATTAGAGGAAGAAATAGATAGCAAAACTATAGTAGTGGTGGACCTTAATCTCCCCCTCTCTGAACTTGATAAATCCCACCTCAAAATCAACAAGAAAGTAGTTAAGGAGGTGAATAGAATTTTAGAGAAGGTAGGTATGATAGATCTCTGGAGAAAATTGAATGGCAATAAAAAGGAATATACCTTCTTCTCAGCAGTACAGGGCACATACACAAAAATCGACCATGTGCTAGGACATAAAAACCTCACAATTCAGTGCAGAAAGGCAGAAATATTAAATGTATCATTCTCAGATCATGATGCAATAAAAATCATATGCACTAAAGGGCCATGGAAAGACAGAATAAAAACTAATTGGAAATTAAACAATTTAATCCTAAAGAATGAGTGGGTCAAACAAGAAATCATAGAAAGAATCAGTAACTTCATTCAAGAGAATGACAACAATGAGACAACATACCAAAATTTGTGGGATGCAGCAAAGGCAGTTCTTAGGGGAAGTTTTATGTCCCTGAGTGCATACATGAATAAATTAGAGAAAAGGGAGGTCAATGAATTGGGCATTCAATTGAAAAAGCTAGAAAAAGAACAAATTGAAAATCCTCAATTAAATGCTAAATTAGAAATAATGAAAACCAAAGGAGAGATTAATAAAATTGAAATTAAGAGAACTATTGAATTAAATAAAACTAAGGGCTGGTTCTATGAAAAAAAAACCAATAAAATTGATAGATAGCCAACATGATTAAAAAAAAAGAAAGAAGAAAACCAAATTATGAGTATCAAAAATGAAAAGGGTAAATCTACCTCCAATGAAGAGGGGATTAAAACAATAATTAGGAATTATTTTGCCAAATTATATGCACATAAATTTGACAATCTTAGTGAAATGAATACTTATGAAAATATAAGTTGCCCAGATTAACTGAAGAGGAAGTAACTTACTTAAATAACCCCATCTCAGAAAAAGAAATCGAACAAGCCATCAGTGAACTCCCTAGGAAAAAATCTCCAGGGCCAGATGGATTTAATAATGAAATCTATCAAACATTTAAAGAACAATTGATACCAGTACTCTACAAACTATTTGAGAAAATTAGTGAGGGACTTCTACCAAACTATTTTTATGACACAAACATGGTACTGATAACTAAATCAGGAAGAGATAAAACAGAGAAAGAAAATTATAGACCAATCTCCCTCATGAATATAGATGCACAAATTTTAAATAAAACATTAGCAAAAAGACTACAGAAACTTATCACAAGAATAATACACTTTGATCACGTAGGATTTATTCCAGGAATGTAATGATGATTTAATATTAGGAAAACCATCAGTATAATTGATCGTATCAACAATAAAACTAGCAAAAACAACATGATTATCTCAATAGATGCAGAAAAGTCTTTTGACAAAGTACAAAATCCATTCCTCCATGAGCCCTTTGTGAGGGATACGTGTTGCAAAAATTTTTCCCCCAGTTTTTTGTTTTCCTTATAATTTTGGTTGCATTGGTTTTGTTTGTGCAAGATTTTTTTAAAATTTTATATAATCAAAACTATCTATTTTACATTTTTCAATGCCCTCTATATCTTATTTGGCCCTAAATTCTTCCATTATACATAAATCTGACACACAAACTATTCTATGTTCTCTTAATTTGTTTATGATATCATCCTATATGTGTAAATCATGTACCAATTTTGACTTTCTCTTGGTATACAGTGTGAGATGTTGGTCTCTACATAGTTTCTCCATACTGTTTCCAGTTTTCCTAGCAGTTTTTCTCAATTAATGAGGTTTTTGTTCCAAAAGCTCAAATTTTTGTGTTTATCATACATTACATTACTATGGTAATTTACAACAACGTAATTTAGATCTAATCTATTCCACTGATCCACCATTGAATTTCTTAGCCAGTACCAGATTGTTTTGATAATTACCACTTTATAATGCAGTTTGAAATCTGGTACTGCTAGAACACCTTCTTTTGTATTTTATTTTAATGTCTTCCCTTGATATCTTTGAATTTTTGTTCTTCCAGATGAATTTTATTATTATTTTTTCTCTCTCCATAAAATATTTTTTGGTAATGTGATTGGCATGACACTGAATAGAATTATTTAAGTGGATTTGTCATTTTATTATATTGGCTCACCTGATGTGATAGTAATGGAATATAAAGATCCCCCTGTATTGGCTTGGTTTTCAAATTGATTGTGTTAAAACCCAGAGCTTGTTAATCCCACCTGTGGGATGGACTTGTTGACTTGAAAAGAGAGACACAAACTGGGAGGAGCTGGTGACGTAGATTTGGAAAGACAAGAGAGAGGCAGAAGAATTTTTTGGAAGCAGCACCCTCGTGGAGGCAGAGAGAGACTGAGAGGACTGCTGAGGGCCACTTTGAATCGCCCTGGACTTTTGAGACCTGCCCCTACAGCTTCCAAGGACTGAGGAGACATGGCTGTTTTGCTGGTACTTTGTCTGTCTGTTTTGATGTTGTTTTGCCAGATTTGTCCACTGGTGAAAGACAGTCCTGTTGAAGAAGTCCTGGAACCTGGCTGTTGGCTAAGAGCTCCTGAGACTGTCCTGCAGACAGAGAGTGAATACTGTCCACTGGTGAAGGACAGTGCTGTTGTTGCAGGGGTCTGGGAACCTTTCTGTTGGTTCAGAAGCCCTGAAGAAGGATTTTCTTGTTGTATGTTTACAGAAATCCTGGGAGAGGGTTTTGCTAATGTTTTCAGGGGTTCTAGGACTGTTCTGCAGACAGAGGATGAATTAATGAAGAGATTGGCAATGTATCTTGTGGCCTTGCTAAGCCTTGTCTCCCCAGGAACTAAGATTGCTGAGAACTTGCCTCGTGTCAAGATGAAGAAAAGACCTCCATTTGGGTATTAAGTGCTGTGCTTAAACTTGTTGTAACTCTGGGGTAGATTCAATTGTGATCCAGGGGTGGGGAACTTTTGACCTTTTTTGTGTTCTATGGTTGAACAAATGAGTGTACTTTACTTAGATTGGAAAATAATTTCCATTTGAGAAGAGGGGCTTTGTGGTGGACTAAATGAAGGTACAGCCTAGGGGTGGAGTAGTATTTAGAACAGGGACTTTTTAATTTATTGAATGAATGGAAGGTCCTGGGGTGGGGTAGTACTTGGAGATTATTTAATGACACTTAGTAAATGCTGTATTTTGAATGATGTCATGTTTTGACCTTCTCTGTTCTTACTTTGTCACTGAATAAAATGGAGAGCACCTATGCTGGTATTATGAACCTTGGGAAGTTGCCTTTCCTTGGCATTACATTACACCTGCCCATGAGCAATAAATATTTTTCCAATTGTTTAGATTTAACTTTATTTGTGTGAAAAGTGTTTTGTAATTGTGTTTATACAGTTCCTGGGTTTATCTTGGCAGGTAGACTCCCAAGTATTTTATATTGTCTACATTTATTTTAAATGGAAATTCTCTATCTCTTGATGCTGGACTTTGTTGGTAATATATAGAAATGCTGCTGATTTATGTGGGTTTATTTTGTATCCTGTAACTTTGCTAAAGTTATTAATAATTACAAGTAGTTTTTTAGTTGATTCTCTAGGATTTTCTAAGTATAACATCATGTCATCTGCAAAGAAACTTTTGTTTCCTCACTGCCTATTCTAAATTCTTTAATTTCTTTTTTCAAAAATTTATATAGCTAATAGTTCTAGTACAATATTAAATGATAGGGGTGATAATGTACATCATTACTTTACCCCTGATTGTATTGGGAAGGCTTCTAGTTTATCCCCGTTACAGATAATTCTTGTTGATGGTTTTAGATAAATATTACTTATCACTTTTAAGTGAGCTCCATTTATTCCCATGTTCTCCAGTGTTTTTTTTTTAATTTATTTTTCGTTTTCAACATTCATTTCCAGAAGATTATGAGTTACAAATTTTCTCCCTGTCTGTCCCCTACCCCCACCCCAAGGTAACAAGCCTCCTGAATACCCTTTCCCCCATCTGCTCTCTTTTATATCCTCCCCCATCTCCCCTCTAACTTTATAGTAGGACAAGATAGACTTCTATACCCTAGTGCTTGTATATATTATTTCCCAGTTGTATGTAAAAAACAATTTTTTTAACATTTGTTTATAAAATTTTGATTTCCAGATTCTTTCCCTTCTTCCCTCTTCACTCACTCCCACTGGGAAGATAAGCAATTCAGTATAGGTTGTGCATGTGTAGTTACACAAAATGTTTCCATAGTAGTTATATTATGAAAGACTAACTATATTTCCCTCCATCCTATCCTGTCCCCTACTTGTTCTATTTTCTCCTTTGACCCTGTCACTTTTCAAAAGATTTTCCTTCTAACTACCCTCTCCCCCAATCTGCCCTCCCTTCTATCATCCTGCCTCTTATTCCCTTCCCCCCTATTTTCCTGTAGGGTAAGATAACTCAAATGAGTGTGTATGTTATTCCTTCCTTAAGCCAAACTCAATTAGAGTAAGATTGACTCATTCCCTTTTGCCTTCCTGCTCTTCCCCTCCATTGTAACTGTTTTCTCTTGCCTCTTTTATATGAGATAATTTGCTCTGTTCTATCTCTCCTTTTCTCCTTCTCACATTATATTCCTCTCTCACCTCTGAATTTTACTTCTTAGATATCATCCCTTCCTATTCAAATGATCTTATACCCTCTATGTATACATGTACACACACACACACACACACACACACACACACACATATATATATATATATATATATATATATATATATATATATATATATATTCCCTTCCACTATCATTATACTGAGAAAAGTCTCATGAGTTGCAATTATAGTTTTTCCATGTAGGAATGTGAATAGTTCAGCTTTAATAAGTTCCTTATTATTTCTTTTTCCTGTTTACCTTCTCATGCTTCTCTTGCTTCTTGTATTTGAAAGTCAAATTTTCTGTTCAGCTCTGGTTTTTTCATCAAGAATACTTGAAAGTCCTCTATTTCATTGAATGACCATATTTTCCCCTGAAGCATTATACTCAGTTGCTGGGTAGGTGATTCTTGGTTTTAATCCCAGCTCCTTTGACCTCCAGAATATCATATTCCAAGCCCTTTGATCCCTTAGTGTAGAAGCTGCTAGATCTTGTGTTATCCTGATTGTGCTTACACAATACTCAAATTGTTTCTTCCTGGCAGCTTGCTGTATTTTCTCCTTGACCTGGGAACTCTGGAATTTGGCTATGGTATTCCTAGGAGTTTTCTTTTTGGGATCTTTTTCAAGAGGCTATCTGTGAATTTTTCAATTTCTATTTTGCCCTCTGGTTCTAGAATATCAGAGCAATTTTGCTTGAGAATTTCTTGAAGGATGATTTCTAGGCTCTTTTTTGGATCATGGCTTTCAGGCAGTCCAATAATTTTTAAATTATCCCTCCTGGATATATTTTCCAGGTCAGTGTTTTTTCCAATAAGATATTTCACATTGCCTTCTATTTTTTTCCATTTGTTTGGATCTATTTTATAGTATCTTGATTTCTCATAAAGTCATTAGCTTCCAATTGCTCCAATCTAATTTTTAAGGAATTATTTTCTTCAGTGAGTTTTTTAAATTCCTTTTCCATCTGGGCAATTCAACTTTTTAAGGCATTCTTCTCCTCATTGCCTTTTTGGGCCTCTTTTGCCATTTGAGTTCATTGACTTCTTCTGTTTCCATGTTTTGATCCTTTTTGTACCCAAAAAAGGATTTAATGGTTTGATTTCTCATCTTGCCAGCCAATTACTTGACTTTTGAGCTCTTTGCCATGGTAGAACTCTGCTTCCATATTGCAGAGAGCTATGTCCGAAATCACAGAGGTTTTCGCAGATGTGTCAGAGTTATGATGAGGGTACCCTCTCTACAGACACCCCAAGCTCTGGAACACTGGCTACACACCCCAGGACTACCACCCAAGACTGCAATCCAGATCCAAGCAGGTCAAAGCAATAGTGATTACCCTCTGAATGGTTGCTTGGTCCCCCTAAGATCTGTAGGCCAGAAACTCTGGAGGCAGCCACATGGCAGCAGTTAAAGCCACCACACCTCCTCTACCTCTCACCCAGGGGTAGGGTCCAGACCATGCTCTTCTGTCACCCAATTCCAACAGAGTTCCCCACTGACCTTTTACTTTCTCTTTGGCGTTTATGGGTTGAAAAGCCTGGAAACAGCCACACTCTCCTGAAGTTTGCTCTGGTCCAGATGGAGCTGCTGGCTGGGGCTGCCCCAGATCTGGAACCATGCAGCTCACCCAGGGCTGGGCTTGGTTCCCAGTTCAATGTGATAGACCCTTCCTGTGGGCCTTTCAGGCTGCTTTCAGTGGGAGATTTGTTTCTCTCTGTCACTTTGTGAGTTCTGTAGCTCTAAAATCTGTTTAGAGTCATATTTTACAGGTATTGAAGGTGTTTGGAGTGGGAGCCACATGGTGTTCTTGTTTTCACTCTGCCATCTTGGCTTCTCCCCTCCCCCCCAGTGTTCTTAATAGGAATGGGTGCTGTATTTTGTCAAAGGCTTGTTCTGCATCTATTGAGATAATCATATACTTTCTGTTGGTTTTGGTATTGATATGGTCAGTCATGCTGATAGTTTTCCTAATATTGAACGAGCCAAGCATTCCTGGTATAAATCCCACCTAGTCATACCATATGATCCTTGTGATATATTGCTGTAAACTCTTTGCTAATATTTTCATTAAAATTTTTGCATCAACACTCATTAGAGAAATTGGTCCATGACTTTCTTTCTCTGTATTGATTCTTACTGGTTTGGATATCAGCACCATATTTGTATTGCAAAAAGTATTTGGTAGGACTCCTTCTTTTCCTATTTTCCAAATAGTTTATATAGTATAAGAATTAATTGTTTTTTAAATTTTGGTAGAATTTCTTGTGAATCCATCTGGTCCTGGGGATTTTTTTCTTAGGAAGTTTATTGACAGCTTATTCAATTTCTTTTCCTAAGATTGGGTTATTTAAGTATTTTATTTCTTTTTCTCTTAATCTGGGTAACTGATATTTTTGTAAATATTCATCCATTTCATTTAGATTGTTAAATTTCTTGGCATACATTTGGACAAAATAGTTCCTATTTTCTTAATTTCCTCTTCATTTTTGATATTTGTAATTTGATTTTCTTCTTTCCTTTTGTTCATAAAATTACCCAACTGTTTTTATTTTATTGATTTTTTCATAAAACCAGCTTCTAGTTTTATTTATTAATTCAATGATTTTCTTACTTTCAATTTTATTTTTGTTTTTCAGTATTCTCAATTTGGTATTTAATTGTAGATTTTTAATTTGTTCTTTTTCTAGTTTTTTTTAGTTGTGTGTCAAATTCATTGATCTGATTTCCTCTATTATATTAATATAAGCAATTAAGGATATAAATTTTGCCCTAAGTACCACTTTAGCTGCATGCCATAAATTTTGGTACTTTTTCTCATTGTTGTCATTTTCCTTCATGAGATTATCAATTGTTTCTATGATTTGTTCTTTGACCCACTTGTTTTTTAGGAATAGATTATTTAATTTCCAATCAATTTTTAAAATTCTTTTTGCACTGTCTATTATTGAATGTAATTTTATTGCATTATGATCTGAAAAGGAGGTGTTTACTATTATGGGGTTTTTATGTTCTAGTACATAGTCAGTTTTTCTGTTGGTGCCATGTACTGCTAAGAAAAAGGTACATTCCTTTCTATTCCTATTCATTTTTCTCCAGAGATCTATTGTATCTAACTTTTCCAGAATTTTATTCACTTCCTTAACTTTTTCTTGTTTTTTTTTTGTTAGATTTATCTAGTTCTGAGAGGGGACAGTTGAGGTCCCACACAATTAGTCGTATTATCTATTTCTTCCTGTAACTCATAATTTCTCCTTTAAAAATTTAGATACTATACCATTTGGTGCATATATGTTTAGTATTTACTATAATTTCATTGGCTATGATACCTTTCAGTAAGATACAGTCTCCTTTGTCTCTTTTACTTAGACATATTTTTGCTTTTGCTTTGTTTCAAGTCATGATTGCTATACTGGCTTTCTTTTTCTTTGCTTCTGCTGAAGCATAAAAGATTCCACTCCATCCCCTTACCTTTACCCTATGTGTATCTCTCTGTTTCAGATGTGTTTCTTAACAACATATGAGTGGATTCTGGTTTTTAATCCATTCTGCTATCTGCTTCTGTTTTATGGGTGAGTTCATCCCATTCACATTTATGGTTATGATAACTAACTGTGTATTTCCCTTCATGTTATTTTTTACTTGTTTAATCCCCTCTCTCTATTATCCCCCCATCCTCTTCCCTCCTCATGTGTTTTACTTCAGATCACTGCCTTCCCCAATATACCCTCCCTTTTATCAGTTCCCCTTCCCCCTTCTATTATCCCCATCCTTTTTGCTTCCTTCTAGAGTAGGATAGATTTGTATATCCAATTTAATGGGTATGCTATACCCTCTTTGAACCAATTTTGCTGAGAGTAAGGTTTAAATTTTGTCCACCATCACCACCCCCATCTTCCCCTCCATTATAATAGCCTTTTCATGCCTCCTATATGAGGGATAATTTACCCTTATTCAATCTCCCCCCCCCTCCTTCGAGTGAAATTTTCTTTTTCACCCCTTTACTTTATTTTTTGGGGTATCATCTCATCAGTTACCTGATATCCATATCCTCTGTCATACTCCTTCTAATTGCTCTCTTAGTAATAAAGTTTTTGAGTTACACATATTACCTTGCCATATAGAAATATAAACAATTTAAACTTATTGAATTTCTTATGTTTTATCTTTCTTGTTTCTTTTTTTTTTTTAACCTTTTTATGTTTCTCTTAAGTCTTGTATTTGGAGGTCAAATTTTTTTATTCTGGCCTTTTAATTAGAAATGCTTGAAAGGTCTCTATTTGTTTAAAAATCCATTTTTAACCCAGAAAGATTATATTCAATTTTTCTGGGTAGGAGATTCTTGGTTGTAATCCTAACTCCTTTGGGCCTTCCAGTATATCATATTCCAAGATCTCCAGTTATTTAAAATATGGAAGTTACCAAGTCCTGTGTAATCCTGACTATAGCTCAAAGATATTTAAATTGTTTCTTTTTGGCTGTTTAGAATACTTTCTCCTTGATCTGTGATCTCTGCAATTTGGCCATGATGTTGCCGGAAGTTTTCATTTGGGGATGTCTTTCTGGCAGTGATCAATAGATTCTTTCAATTTCGATTTTGCCCTCTAGTTCTAATGTATGAGGACAGTTTACTTTGATCATTTTTTTTTAAAGCAATTGGGGTTAAGTAACTTGCTCAAGGTTACACGGCCAGTTATTTCTGGGTGTGGTGCTGAGTGTCTGAGCCCGGGATTCAATCTCCAGGTCGTCCCAACACTGGAGCCGGTGCTCTTACTCACTGAGCCACCTGGCCTCCCCTAAGCAATTGGGGTTAAGTAACTTGTTCAAGGTTACACGGCCAGGTGTTTCTGGGTGGGTGCTAAGTGTCTGAGCCCGGGATTAGATCTCCAGGTCAATCCTGACACTGGAGCGGGTGCTCTTACTCGCTGTGCTACCTGGCCGCCCCATACTTTGATCATTTCTTGAAAGATATTGTCCAGGATTTTTTTTTAATCATGGTATTCAGTTGTACAGCAATTCTTCTATTATCTCTTCTGGATCATTTTCTAGGTCAGTTGTTCTTCCAATGAGGAATTTACTTTTTCTTCTATTTTTTTTTCTTACTATTTTGATTTCATTTTATCATGTCTTGATGTCTCATAGAGTTATTAGTTTTCAGTTGGTCAATTATTTTTTTTGGAGGGGAATTGGGGTTAAGTGACTTGCCCAAGGTCACACAGCTAGTTTTTGTGTTAAGTGTCTGAGGCCAGATTTGAACTCAGGTCCTCCTGACTCCAGGACCAGTGCTCTATTCACTGTGCCACCTAGCCACTCCAGTTGGTCAAATCTAATTGTTATGGCATTGTTTTCTTCAGTGAGTTTTTGCACTTCCTTTTCCATTTGGCCAATTTTATTTTTTAGAGAGTTATTTTTCCTTGGTAAATTTTTGTATATCTTTTCCATATTATTGACCCTTTTTTCATGATTCTCTTGCATTACACTTATTTCTTTTTCCAATTTCTCTTATACTTCTCTAATTTTCTTTTAAAAATCTTTGTTGAAGCTGTTCAAGGAATTTTGGGGGGGGGCCTGAGACCAAATTACATTTTTCTTTGGAGCTTCACATGTAGCCATTTTCACACTATTGTCCTCTTCCAAGTTTATGTCTTGATCCTCCCTATCACTATAATAGCTTTGTATAATCAAGCTCTTTTTTTTCCTTTTATTTTTTTTTAATTTTTTTTCTTTTCTTTTTGGAGGGGGGAAGGCAGGGCAATTGGGGTTAAGTGACTTGCCCAAAGTCACACGGCTAGTAAGTGTTAAGTGCCAGGGCAGGTGCTCTGTTCACTGTGCCACCTAGCCGCTCCTTTTTTCATTTTTCATTCATTTTTTTCTGCCTTTTTTGTGACTCAGTGTTTTACATGAGATTTGGGTTCTGGTTCTGCACTGTCCCAAGCTTTTTGTGCTAGGTCTCTGGTCTTACTCCAGGCTTTCCCTGGAGTTTAGGGCTTAGCTGCTTGCTTTCTCTAGAGGATAGGCTTCCCTTCAGGCTTGTCTGGGCAGGGGGAGGGGAGGCTTCCCATTGGCCTCCCATGAATGTGGGATTTAGTTGCTGGCCTACTCCAGATATGACCTCCTTTTGCTGCTAGGTTGCTCTGGAAACAAGGCCTCTCTACTAGCAGGCCCTGGAGGAGGGATCTTGTTGCTGTTCTGCCCCAGGGGTAGGGCCCTGCTGCTGCTGGGTTGCTATGAAAATAGAATCTTTCTGCTATTAGGCCCCAGGGTTGGGGTCTCACTGTTGGCCAGTGCCAAGGTAGGTATTGTCAGCAAATGGGGTCGGGCCTTGCTGGTAGCTTGTGCTAGGAATGAAGTCACTAGGGTGGGGCCTTGCCGTGCTACACAGATTGCTCACTTGCCTAGGGAGTCTGCTGACTTGCAAGAGTGTGGGGTCTTGCTGGTGGATTGCCACAGGCTCAGAGCTCTGCTCCAGGCCCTCTGCTGTGGAGCTGACTGCTTCTGCTGCTCTTGGACTTTCCTCCCCTCCCATCCTAGTGAGACAGACCTTTCTTGCCATGCTGGTAAGCTGCTTCCCTGCTCCTAGATCAATTCTAAGGTGGTTTTCTAGTTGTTTGAAGGGGAATTTGGGAGGGCTTCAGAGGGTTCCTTCCTTTCTCCACTATCTTGGTTCTTGATATGGTAGCAATGTTGTTTTAAAAATACTGAGCAACTACCTCATTTTGACTATTATATGTACTCAAATTAACTACAAAAGACATATGAAGGAAGATTCTATATGCATCCAGAGAAAGAACTAACAAATAGAACGATGTATAGAATTATATTGTGTGTGAATGAATTCTAAAGGGAATTAATAAATTGAAATTAAAATGTTTTTCTATAAAAGTTTTCCCTTACCTTCATACTTCTTTAAAATCAGTATCTTCTTTGAGACTTTATACCATTTGTTCATCTAAATTTAATTATTTTGTTTAGCTCTATAAAGTATAGTGCCCCTTTGGTATAGCACTAAATCTGTAAATGAATTCAGGTAGCACTATAACTTTTATTATTTTGGTGCAGCCCAACTATTAACAATGAATATCCGTCCAAGTAAATTTTTTTTATTACCCTAGTTACAAATATTCTTTGTTTTTAAGAGTGCTTCATAATTGTACTTATAAATTTTGAGTGCTTCTTAGTAGATTGACTCCCAAATGTTTTATGCTATGATCATTGTGATTTTTGAAATATATCATTTGATGTTGTCGTTAAAGTGATCAGACTCCAAAATGGAGTCACTTAGGCTAAGTTGTCCTAATGACCTTAAACATAAAAACAATGGCAGAGAGTCTGTACTTTTCCATTGTTCTGACTCATTTTGATCCTGTGTCAAACATGTAAATGAGTAGGGCTCCTGAGTAGATGAAGCTCTGGTTGACTATAGCAGTTGTACACCAACTCCCATTTCTGGGATCCCCAATTACAGATTCAGATTCTTACCTAATTTTTGATCCCAATTAGAAGCTCCTCCACCCAAATCTGGTCCCAATAAGAGACTTAGGGAATTTCCCTATCACATCTGGGTCTGATTAGGAATGTCCCTCCCATATCTGGCATTGATTACCTATTCTCAACCAAGCCTGTCTTTAAGGTGTGAAACTTCCCTGATCAGACTCCTCTCTTTATGAACTCCCACTGAGATTTTGCCGCTATTCATATCTCTCTCATATGAATGACTCTGGCTCTGCATGGCCAAATGTCTGTGTGCATACATATGTATATATGTACGTATATGTGTATCACACGCACTGCTACATATATGTGTTTCTGTAGATAGGTATATGAATATGTGTGTATGTGTACATAATGATACATACATATGCATGTGTGTATGTGTATGTACATGTGTGTATATGATTCTGATTTTGCCTGCTTGCTGTGCTAAATAGTAATAAAGTTCATGCTTCTCTCAGCCTCCCGAGTACTAATTTTCCATAAATCTCTGAACAAGAGTTTTTCCTCTAACCTGAACTGAGAGGTCAAATGGAGCACATGCATTTTCTACTTAATTTAAATTAAATTTCCCTTTTTATTATTTCCTCCTGCATTTTGTTATGACTCTGGCAATGCTGATGATTTTTTTTAAATGTATTGTATATCTTGCTACTTTATTGAAGCTAAAGTCTAAGTTTCTCTACTGATTTTCTAAGGTTTTCTAAATAAAGCATATATTGTCATCAAACAAGGACAATTTTGTTAATCTTCTTTACCAATATTTATGGGTTTTCTCTGTGTGTTTGTGTTTGTGTGGAGGGGGTTATTTATTTTTATCCCCAGCATTTAGCAAAGTTACTGGCACATAACTGGCATTTAATATATTCTTGTTGACTTTAATTTCTTTCTCTACTGCTATTGCAAATATATCTAGGACTATGTCAAAAAATATTGAGAGGCAGCATCTTTGCTTTATCCCAGTATTCATTAGGTAAACTAATGTTTTTTCCTATGTTTTAAATACTCTTAAAAAAACTTTTCTTGAACTATCAATAACAAATATTGGATCTTGATATTTAGTATTAATGTTAGTGTCAATTTCTAAGTGACCAAGAAAAATATGTACTTTTAGAGCAATTCCCCAACTGATGGAGGTAGATGCTTGTACTTTCAGTTACCAGGGAGGTTGGGCTGAAGGATTTATTGAGCTTGGAGTTTGAAGTTTCAATGGGGTAAGCCAAAAAAAGTGTCAGCACTTTACCATTAGTATGGTTAAGATGGGGGGTGGGAGTAAGACCAGATTGCCTAAGGAAGGGTAAATCAGACTAAGTAAAAAATATAGTGGATCAAAGCTCCTATACAAATCAGAGGGGGATTTAATCTCAACTAACCCTAACACTTCCAGCTTGGGCAAGATAGGGAGACTCAGTCTTTAAAAAAAAGAAAAAAATCCCAGAGAGGCAGTCAGGAAACATGGCTTATTTCCATTTCCACCAATACCTTGGTAAGTGACGTTAGTAACTTTTTGTCTCTGTTCTTTGTTTCTAAAGTGGAAGGAAAGCAATTTGCAAGCAATTAATGTGAGCAAATAAAAGGTATAGTGGTGTTTTAAAATAATCACTTTTGTAGTGTTAATGAATTTTGTACTCATGTTGTTTAGTAGATAGAAAGCTGGCTTCAAAGTCAGGAGGTCCTGGGTTGAAGTCCTATCTCTGACATACTGTCTATGTGTCCATGGGAGAGTCATTTAACTTCTCATTGCTCTAGACAAATCTCTAAAATTATAAGTTGAGAAGGGGTCAGCCTGCATTGGTAGAGAGTCTCTTCACACAGGAGTTCCTTATACCAATGAAATTCTAAGTCCAGTCCCTAATGTAATTTATTTATAAATGTATTTACAGTATCTGTTAAATGGGTAGGTACACAGTCATGGATCAGAGGCTTATTACTGGAAGAGACCTTGGCAATCATCCTTTCCAATACCCTTCTTTTATAGAGAGAAAACAAGGCCCACAGGTTTACCCAAGGTCGCAAAGGTAGTCTGTGGGAGAGTAAATGGCAGATTCAGGGTGTCTGATTCAAAGTCCAGTGTTCTTTCCACTAAAAGAGACTGGTTCAATGAAGCAATAAATATTGATTGTTCACTGTAGTTCACAGTGTTGTTATGAGGTTTAGAAAAAGATAATCTATGTAAAGTTCTTTGCAAACATCAAAGCACTACATGCATACAGCAAGAAAGAGGCAGCTAGAGGACCACCCTAAGAGTCAAGAAGACAGACACAGATCAGTTTTTGCCTCTGATAAATTCCTAGCTGTGTGACCTTGGGCCAATGATTTAAACTTTGTGTCCCAGGCAACTCTCTAGAGTCATAGGTCACAGTTGAAATTGGTGGAGGGAGTATCCATAGCAGGAGTACCTACGTGATTATGAAATCACTGGTCTGGATCCCTCATAAAATTGCTTTTCTTGTTATCTTGTTTTTATTTGTTTCAATAGAATTCAGATAGAAAAGGACAAATTGCTATCCTGTTATTCTATAGCCTGCTGAACAGGTGGATAAAATCAATCAACTAACATTCATTAAGGACCTACTAGGTACTGGGAATATTAAGGACAAAAGTGAAAGAGTCCCTACCCTCAAAGAGCTTTCATTCTATAAGTGGAGAAAATAGGCCAATGTAAATGAATATGCAAAATACATATGCAATAGATGATTTGGTAAGGGAGGGTATATAACAGCTACAGGAATTAGGGAAGGCTTTCTCTAGATGACATTTGAGCTGAATCTTGAAGGAATCCAAAGATTCTAAGAGGCAGGGGTGGGTGATGGTGCATTTCAGGAATAGGAAACAGACAGCACAGATATATGGAGATTGGAAATGGAGTGCCCTGTATGAACAATATTATTTGTTTTTACCAGCTCTGTGATTTCATTTGCATGGGAAACTACTGACAAGGAACTGCTACTACCAATCCATACCATCTCCTCAGCTCACAGCCTTATAGTATTGCCTGGGGTGAAGACAGACTAAGTCATTTATTTGCCCAGAGTCACACAGACAGTATGTGCAAAAGGATAGACTTAAATCCAGATCTTCCTAGCTCAGAGGCCACCATGCCAGAAATGATTACTTTTTGTAATTGAATAAAAGCACCAGAAGTATAAACCCACATTGCTAATATTGTTATCTATATCATTCTCACATTTTTCAATGGAATTCAGACAGAAATTGTCCTGGCACAAGTCATTTTTCTACTTTTATTCTCTTTAATGGTCCATGGACTATTATGCAGATGGATAAATTAACTGCTTTTTGTAATTGGATTAAAGCATTGGGACATCAGTTTATCTTCTGTAGGCTCACTGAAAGCATCAGCAGGATAATTCCAGTAGCAGACAAGATTGATGGGGCTTGTATTATCCCAGCCTGTTCTCATATGATTTTTATTTTTTTTTCTGCTTGGCCTCTATATTTTGATATTTTTCATTTTATCTAGCTAACAGATTATGAGCCTATGTGTATGGCAATGTCTATGAAAAATATTCTTAAACGTTTAAGGATTGATGTTATATTCAGGTGATTGGGGGCAGCAGCTCTGTTTGTAATCATGATCTGGTTCCATTCCAACACATTTATTGAATCAATTAATTAACAAATATTTATTAAGCCCTTACTATGGGCCAGTCACTGTGCCAAGCACTAAGGATACAAAGAAAAATAAAATAAAAACAGCCCTTGCCCTCAGTGAGTTTACCTTCTAATGGGATAGATAAAATGAATATAAATAGGAACATTCAAGATACATAGAGAGTAGATGGAGGGTATCTAGGGATGGCATTTGAAATGCATTTTGAAGCTGGAACAAAGGGAGAGAGACAGAAGATGGAGCACTGTGAGTGTGACACAGCAAATAGGTCAGTATGGCTGTACTGAACTTTGTGGAGGGGAGTAATGTATAAGAAGATGGGAAACATAGGATAGGGACAGATTATAAAGATTATAAATGCCAAATGGAGGAGTTTATATTTGATTCAAGAGATAATACACAGCTATTAGATTTTATTGCACAGGAGAGGCTAAAATGGACAGACCTATGCTTTAGGAAAATCCTTTTGTGTGGAGCTGTAAAGAGGATGAAAGAAAGGAAGGAATTAAATACTTATTAAGTGACTACTTTTTGCCAGGCACTGGTGTTAAGCATTTTACAAATATTATCTTATTTGACCATCACAACAAGACTGGAAGGTAGGTGCTATTATGACTCTTATTTTAGAGTTGAAGAAACTACGTCATAAGATGTCAAGTAATTTCCCCAGCATCACAGTAAGTGCCTGAGGCTAAATTTTAACTCTGGTCTTCATATATTCAGGACTAGAGCTCTACTCATTTTGCCACCTATCTGCTTGAGGTATTATAGTAGGATGAAACCTAAGGCAAGGACAGCAATTAGAAGGTTATTTAAGTAATGATGAGAGGTTAATAGAGGATTGGTGATTCAGACTGGAACTAAGTTAGTGTGTGCGTGAGCAGAAAGAGGGGAACTGGATAGGAGAGATGTTGTGGAGGAAGAAATAGCAAGATTGACAACTTATTCACTGTACGGGGAAAGGATGAGGATACAAGTATGACATTGAGGCTGTGGACCTGGGTGACTGAAAGAATGGTGATGGCCTCAATAGTCACCTGAGAACATCTATCAGTATTCTTCCTCTTATTTTTAACTATGAAGTGTTAACATATCCATAGCAGCTTGAGAGTGATAGGCCTTGTATTTCCTTAATACAATATGGATCATTGTTATGGTCTATTTTATAGTTCCAAAACTCTATGCTAACTATATGTTGATATTAGGACTCTGTGAGAATCAATTGCTTTAAATGTGTTCTTCCCTTTGAATTCCAATTTCAAGATGACAGTAAATTGCTTACTATGGACAGCCACAGCTTATTTGTGGATAATTTTATTCTTGGTGTGGCTTGTCTAGAGGAAAAGAAGGCATTTGTAAGTATTGCCTTCATTGTTTGCTTCAATTTGATCTCCACATTTAAACTCAAAGCCTTTAATCTATCTTTCCTTGGTATACATTAAGAATTTTACATTTACCACATGCAAACAACATTTTTATATCACTGGAGAAAGATTCCACAAGATAAGGAAGCTGTTTAATATATTTTTGGTGGCGTCATATAACTACTGTTGTTGTTATTTGCTACACTCCTTTGATGTAGATCAGGGTCACTATTACTACTTTAAAACTGAGATGAAAGATGATCAAAAACTTGAGTGTTTGTACTATGGTTGGGTTTAGAACTTCAGCCCTAAAGTGTTTCATGTTTTTCTTTCTTTTTTTTTGAAGTTTATTTTTTTTTCATTTTTTTTGTTTACATCATTCATTTCTACAAGATTTTGAGTTACAAATTTTCTCCCCATTTTCCCCCTACCCACCACCCTGAAACAGCAATCCCACTGAATATCCCCTCCCCCAATCTGCTCTCTCCTATATCTTCCCCCATCATCCCTCTGACTTTCCAGTAGGGCATGGTGGATCTCTATGTCCCAGTATCTATATATCTTATTTCCCAGCTACATATAGAATAATAATAATAATAATAATAATAATAATAATAATAATAATAATAATAATAATATATTTTTTAAACATTTTATTTTAAACCTTTGAATTCCAGATTCCCTCCCTACCTCCCTCATCACCCACCCTTACTGGGAAGATAAGCAATTCAATATAGGTTGTACATGTGTAGGTATGTATAACATTTCCATAGTGGGTATATTGTGAAAGAATGACTATATTTCCCCCATCCCATCACACCCCACATTTGTTCTATTCTCTACTTTGATCCTGTCCCTTTTCAAAAGTGGGTTCTTCCAACTTCCCTCCCCCCCATCCTGCCCTCCCTTCCATCATTCCCCCTTTCATACCCTTCACCCCTACTCTCCTGTAAGATGAGGTGCCCTATTTAGGGTGTATGTCATTCCCTCCCTAAACCACATTCATTGAGAATAAGGTTGACTCATTCCCTTTTCCCTTCCTGTTCTTCCCCTCCATTGTAACAGGTTTCCCTTGCCTCTTCTATGAGATAATTTACCCCATTCTATGTCTCCCCATCTCCTCTCATTATATTCCTCTCTCACCTCTTAATTTCACCTTTTAAGTATCATCCCTTTCTATTCAATTGGTCCTATATCCTCTGTCTATGTATACCTGTACACACATACACACATGCTCACATATGTATTCATACACCCATATACTCTCCTATACAGACATATATGTATGTGTGTATAAATATATATTTCTATTCCCTTCAAATATTGAATTATTTTCATACTGAGAAAAGTTTCATGAGTTACAATTATCGTTTTTCCATGTATGAATGTAAGTAGTTCAACAGTGTTAAGTTCCTTTTGATTTCTTTTCCCTGTTTACTTTCTCATGCTTCTCTTGCTTCTTGTATCTGAATGTCAGATTTTCTATTCAACTCTGGTTTTTTCATCAAGAATGCTTGAAAATCCTCTATTCCACTGAATGACCATATTTTTCCCTGAAACATGATACTCAGTTTTGCTGGGTAGGTGATTCTTGGTTTTAATCCCAGCTCCTTTGTCCTCCAGAATATCACACTCCAATCCTTTTGATCCCTCAGTGTAGAAGCTGCCAGATCCTGTGTTATATTAATTGTTTTTCCACAGTATTCAAATTGTTTCTTCCTGGCTGTTTGCAATATTTTCTCCTCGATCTGGGAACTCCTGAACCTGGCTATAATATTCCTAGGAGTTTTCTTTTTGGGATCTTTTTCAGGAGGTGATAAGTGGATTCTTTCAACCTTTATTTTGCTCTCTTGTTCTAAAACATCAGGGCGATTTTCCTTGAGAATTTCTTGAAGGATGATTTCTAGGCTCTTTTTTTTTTATCATGGCTTTCAGGAAATCCAATAATTTTTTAATTATCTCTCCTGGGTCTATTTTCTAGGTCAGTGGTTTTCCCAATGAGATATTTCACATTGCTTTCTATTTTTTTTTGTTTGGATCTATCTTAATTTCTCATAAAGTCACTAGCTTCCATTTGTTCCAATCTAATTCTGAAAGAATGATTCTCTTCAGTGAGCTTTTGAGATTCTTTTTCCATCTGGCAAATTTGGCTTTTTAAGGCATTCTCCTCACTGGCTTTTTGAGCCTGTTTTTGCCATTTGAGTTAGTCTATTTTTAAGGTGTTATTTTCTTCAGTCAGGTTGTTGACTCTCATTTTATAATTTTCTTGCATCATTCTCATTTCTCTTCCCAATTTTTCCTCCACTTCTCTTATTTGGTTTTCAAAATCCTTCTTAAGCTCCTCTATGGCCTGTAAGCAGCTTATTCTTTTCTTGGAAGTTTCTGGTTCAGGAGTTCTGACTTCACTGTCTTCCTCCTGTTGCATGCCACGATCCTTCTTGTCACACCAAAAAAGGAGTCCAAAGTCGGATTACTGTGCTTAACTTGCTTCCCTTGTTTGTTCATGTTGCTACTCAATTATTTGACTTTTGAGCTTTTTGCCACAGTAGAACTCTGCTACCAGAGTGGGAAGCTTTGTCCCAAACGCTGGAGTTTTCTCACCTGCTGGAGCTATTAGTTAGGTGCCTTCTCTGAAGCCTCCCCACACTCTGGCAAACTGGTCACACACCCTAGGACCTCCACCCTAGACCACAATCCAGATCCAAGCGGGTTAAAGCAAGAGCAATTACCCCTCAGACTAGTTGCTTGGTCCACCTACAATCTGCAGGCCAGGAGCTCTGAGGCAGCCACGCCCAGCTGCTTCTCACATTGGGGGCAAAGACTGACCACACTTCTAAATTCCTAGGTCCCAACGTCCACACTGCACTGACCTCTCACTTTTTCCTTAGCATCTATGGGTTGATAATTCTGGAAACTGCCACAGTTGCTTGTGATCTGAAGTCTCTCCTGCTGGTGGCTGGTTGTGGCCACCCTGAGGCTAAAACCTCGGGCTTGGAACCCAGAGTGCTGTGCTGGCTGCTTCCTGCTGGCCTGCTGGGATCTTCTCAACAGGTTAGCTTCTCTGTGTCATTTTGTGGGTTCTGCAACTCCAAAGTTTGTTCAGAGTCAGCTTTTACATGAATTGGAGGAGGTGGAAGCGGGAGCCCCATGGAAGTCCTGTTTCTACTCCTTCATCTTGACTCCGCCCCCTCATCTTTTTCTTAATCAGGAAACATGCTGAAGGCAAATTTTAAAACACAGTAGGAGTATCATAAATATTCTTCCTTCCTTTACCTTTTTTAAGATAAGCTTTTTTTTGTTCCAGATGTGATTTCATTATCCTTGATTTTGAAAATCCCTGCACTGTTATAAATCAGCAACTAATCTATAATTTGTAGTTTATTCAGAATTGCCTAAGGCAATGAGAGATCAGACTTACTCGTGGTCACAGAAACTGGTATGTGTCAGAGGCAGGTCTTCATAATTTCAGAACTAGCCTTCTAACCACTGTGCTATACTTCCTCTTAGTATAGGCATAGAGGAGAAAAAGATAGTTTAATCCTGGTATGCTGTTTTCCTGTAGGATGTCTTAGTACAGTAGAAAGAATCTCAGGTTTTTGAGTCAGAGAACCTAGGTTCTAATCTTGGTTCTCTGAAAACTACCCATGTGACCTTGAACAAGTGATTTTACCTCTTGGTCCAAGTTCCCTTATATGTAAAATGAGGGTATTGTACTAAAGAAGCCCCAGGACACTTCTACCTCTAAATCTGTGATCCTAGGATTAGGTAAAGTAAGTTCAAGGGTAAAAAATAAAAATTAAAAAAAGGTCAAAGGGGCCTAGGCCTTCCAGCCACCAGCCATCAGCATAAAAACAAAACCAAAAACTCCATAAATTATCTCCAGGCTCCTAAAGCTTGCCTCAAAAGGAGAGAGGCCCAGGAGTCTTTCCACTACAGCTGTTCTAAGCATATTGCCAGCCAAATACAAGGAAACTTGGAAGAAGTTCAGGGTCTTCATAGTAAACTCCAATAGAGCTGGTCATGTCTGTCTGTGAACTATCCCTTCATTTTTCACTGGGAACAGGAGTTGCATGGGGAGGCCTTGCAACTGAGAACTGTGCTTTAATGTTTGAAGGTTTACAAATTATTTCTAAAGGATTAATGATAATACAGTTTTGGTATACACAACAGATTTCCACCAAGTGAATTACCAGGATGAGCATCTGGCACAAAATATTTTAACATACAAAAAAAATGAAAAGAAAATGCACCAGCAAAATACCCATCTCCATTCCCACTCCTTTCTCAGATGAATAATTTAAATGTACCTTTCTTTAATTTCCTTTGGAATTTGTTTTTCTAATTTGTCCAAGTTCTACATAGCCAAAATCACAACATAGCCTCATAGACACCATAGAATCAGAGACTTCTCTGGATGGAAGAACTTTAGAAACAATTGAACCCAACTTCCTCATTGAATAGATAAGGAAACTGGAGGAGATGAAAGGAACTTGACCATAATGAAGAGCAAATCTAGAACAGAAACCCTAATCTTGTGTTTCCTATGCCTGTCCATTATATCATAGGATTCTAGGATTTAGGGACCATACACTCTCATTTTTGCAGATAAGAACATGAGACCCAAAGAGGTTAAATCAAAGCCACAGTGGAAATAAGAACAGCTCAGATTTGAAAGGAGGTCTTTCTGGCTCCAAATCCAGTACATTTTTTTCATCACTCCCCTGCCTGTCTATAGATAGCAAGTGCCAAATACACACTCACACACACACACACACACACACACACAAAATGCATGTTTCTTGATAGCCCAGAACACCCATGAACCCATATGTTCATACACATATTTTTGTAACCCTTGCTGCCAGGTGGAGGGAGAGAGAGAGGGCAAAGTGATGACAACCTTTTGGAAGGCTTACATTCTTCTAGAAAAACTTCTCCTTGGAAAGGGGAGAAAAGAGAGGTAGATTCTCTACTTCTAAGAATACTGGTCCCACAGTATTGGGGTTGGGTTCGGGTTCTATGAGAAGAAAAGCAAATCAATCAACATTGTATGTAGAGACCTCTAGGCCTCCCTATGGTAGCTCTGCCCATCCACTTTCATAGTGAGGTCATTCTAAGAAGGCAGCCATCAAGCTCCCTCAACCAGTTAGTACAGGCTACACTCTTCTAGGCTCTTTCCTATGCTGTCCTCTACTGCCCTCTGCTCATCCTCTGCTGTCCTCTTTTCCAAGCTATGGCAAAGCCAGGAGTGCCTCTCTTGGTCTGGCTGATTGTAGCGATCAAAGCTCAGAGAAAATTGTGCCAGAAAAGACTTATCTCTAAAGCAGGCATACTCCTAGAACCCACTTTCAGTGTTTCCAGATTACCTTATGAGGTCAGAATCTTCTCTCTGAGCAGATTTATGAGCATTCTGGAGACCAAGATCATGTGATTGATTATGCCAAATGAATCTTCATGCAGGTAGAGTTGAAATTTTGGTCCAGTTTCCGTCATGAGCTTTCTAAGGAGCATGAAGTCCTTATAGGCCCTGACATTTTGGAGGAGTTTGTAATACAAAACATACACTCTCTTACTTCTACACAACCTTCTTAGTTGTTTCCCTTAGACTAGGATTAAAGCAGTTTGTATAATAGAAGCAGCTAGGAGATACAGTGGATAAAGTGCCCAGCCTGAAATCAGGAAGACCCGAGTTCAAATTCGGCCTCAGACACTTGCTAGCTGCGTGACCTGAGCAAGTCATTTGTCTTGTCTCATCCTGTCTACCTCAGTTCCCTCATCTGTAAAATTAGTATCTCTGCTAAAAAACAAACAAAAAACCAAACCCAAATGGTGTCATGAAGAGTCAGACATGACTGAACAACAACAGAGTGATGCCAGTGACCCTTTTTACAACTGTTCAAAGATTTTGCAGAGAATCACAAATAACTTATGCTTGAAGGCAGCCCTCCTACTTCAGAAGACTCATTTCATTTGTAATCAGAGGACCTGGAATCAAATTCCAGCTTTGCTACTTACTATTTCCATGACCTTGGGTTAATTACTTTGTGGAATAAATTTAGAGTTGGAAGGGAATATATAGATCATCTAATCTCATTTTTCAGATTGGTGAGATGAGGTCCAGAGAAGGTAAATTATTTGCCCCATGGTACAAGTAAGTACCAGAGCCAGCTTGTAAAAGCAGGTTCTTTGACTTTAAATCTGGCAATCTTTCTAACTTCAGTATCTTTTATATGTAAAATACAAGTGTTGGAATAAATGATATCTGTTGTTCCTATCAGCTCTAAAAAAAGGATCCTGTATGAAATGGTCCCAAGTCTATGCTCACATTTAAATATGTATCAGCATAGAAGAAAGCTCTATAGGAAAGGTTTACCAAAGAAAAGTATTTCAAAGTTTAAAGTTATTTCGAAACCTGCTCCCCACAGTGTGAGCTTCTATAGGAATCAAGTGCAAACACGGAGAGACGTCATTACTTTCCCCAGTGTGTCCAACTTCTGGGAATTTTTATTCGCAATGGCTACAATTCTGGCAGTGTAGCTTGTAACAAGGTTAAAGCCTTTGCAGTCTCTTGAAAACAAAAAAAAAAACAAAGATAACCTTCCATAAATGGTGCTGACAGAGAGACTCACAACCATTTTGGTTTCAAGGTCAGTTTGGATTGATCTAACCACTGAATAGTATTCCCTGTGTACTCTAAATCCAGCAAGCAGTTAATTCTAACTCTTTCACCAGGAACAGAAGGGTGATGCTTTCAGTGTGTTTAAAAGTATGTGTCAATGTACAAATGTACATTTCTCAGTTTAATTATATGTATGTAGAATTATGAAATAGAGCTTTTTTTGTTTTTTTTCTTTAGTTTGGTGAAACCTCTAAAGCATATTAATAATAATAGCTGACAATAAGATTTTCGAAGCACTGTAATTTCATTATCCTATTTGAGCCTCACAACAACCCCATGGATTAAGTATCACAGATGTTATTATTTCTTTTTTTTATAGATGAAGGAGGCTTAGAGAAGTCATTTGACCTATCCATGGTCAAATGATTAGTAGAGTTCCAAGGTGGAAATCAAACACAGATCTCTCCCTGCTCTAGATTCAGTACATTTTCTATTGTGCCAAGAGTTTCCAGCCACATTTTGGTCTCTGTTTATAAGCATAAATGGTAGGTTTCTGAGGCATTTGTAGGTCTCCATTTGTTGTACCTGTTAGAAGTTTACTATATTATTGAATGTATTTGCCATTGTCTTCGATTAGAGATTCTGCTTTGATATTTACAATTTTATCTGTTTTTAAAAAAGCCATAAAATACCTATATTCAAAATTATAACAATAAATTGGTCACCTTAAATGCTAGCTTTGTTCTTTGAGTTTTGTTTCTGTTTGTATATGATTATAGACTGCAGTAAAATTAAAATTAAATGTTATTTCATCTATCTGCCATACATACTTCTTATATTTTATTTCAGGACTTCTAGGGTCTATGATTTCAGTAGTGTGTTGCAACCCATCTATAACTCAGTAGATAATTGTCATGATAGCTGGATTAAAAATACATCACCCTATGATAGTCAGACTATCTCTACTTAGCTAGGCTGGACCTTGAACAACAGAGTTAGTCACTGGATGTATACACAAATACTTTCAGGTCTGAAGCTCACAAGCTCAGACATTAAAAGTACCCTCCACCCTTGGTGACCCTGACTTTGAGTGGAGGTAGAGAGCTACTCCCAGAGTCTACATTTAAGGAGGGTGTCCTGGTTGCAATTCTCTGTGTTCCTCCATCATGTCCCTCATCTGGGTACCTACCTTCTTTCTTCCCACCTCCCCCTTTCCAACTTAATATGATGTGCTAACCTTGCCACTAGAATATATGATCCTTGCAGGTAGAGACTATCTTTTTTGCCTGTATCTGTATTCCCATTTCTCAGCACAGTGCCCAGCACATAACAAATATTTAGTAAATGCTTACTGACTGACTATTCAAGCTTTTTGTATGCATATACTCAGTCATGGCTCAGCAGTCAATTAACAGGATTCTTATTACCATACAGTAAACCTATATGGAGGGAAAGGATCTTTGGCTCTTTGATCTCTCATCTCCCATGCCCTCTAATCAGTTTCATCAAATTGTATTTCCCCAACATCTCTCACATTCCCCATTCCCACTGCAACTACTCTGATATAGATCCTCATTATCATCTTCTGTATATATTTTTAATTTTCTTTTTAATTTGTAGAATAAAATAAGTATTTCCATAACATAGTATAATAACATAATTTCAATATCTCCTAACATCTTTCTGCTTCCATTCTTGGCTGCTAAACTAATTTTTCATATGTGTAGATCTTAGAATAATAGATACTTAGTATATATCTCACAGAATCATAGGTGCTCAGAGATGGAAGGGATCTCAGAGATCATGTAGTCTAACATATAGCTAAATAAAAATTCCCTCCATTATATACCCAAGTAGTGATCATAAAGTTTTTGCTTGAAGCCTACCAACAAGGGGGAACCCACTAACTCACAAGGCAGCTCCTTCCACTTGCAAACTCTAATTGTTAGGAATTTTTTTCCTTATATCAAGCCTGAATCTATGTCTTTAAAAATTTTCAGCTAGGTATGGTGATATATGACTATAATATCTGCTACTGGAGAGGCTAAGGCTGGTAGATCACTTGAACTTGGGAATTCTGAGATACATTAGGACTAAAATTGATTGAGAATCTGCACTAATTCCAGTACCAGTCTGATGACCTCTCCCCAGGATGAGGAGTCTACTAGACTATCTAGAGAGGGTGAGCTAGCCCAAGATAGAAACAGCAGGCCAAAGATTCTATGATGAACAGTAGTGAGATTGGGTTTCTGAGTGGTCACTGTACTTTAAATCTAGGGAAGAAAGGAAGAAAGGAAGAAAGGAAGAAAGAAAGAAAGAAAGAAAGAAAGAAAGAAAGAAAGAAAGAAAG
>NW_027185890.1:1561124-1742028 GCF_028583685.1 Petaurus breviceps papuanus
GAAAGAAAGAAAGAAAGAAAGAAAGAAAGAAAGAAAGAAAGAAAGAAGTGAAGGAAAGAAGGAAGGAAGCAAAAAGAGAGAAAGAAAGAAGTTCCCCCTATTGCTTCCATTCTTCCCTCTAAGACCAAACCTAACAAGTATAATACTCATTCATCTTGAAACCCTTTAAATACCTGAAGTCAGCTATTTTGAAAAGTCTTCCCTTTTTCTTTCTTTTTTTTTTTAAAGCAATCAGGGTTAAATAACTTGCTCAAGGTTACATGGCCAGGTGTTTTTGGGTGGGTGCTAAGTGTCTGAGCCCGGATTCGATCCCCAGGTCATCCCAACACTGGAGCTGGTGCTCTTACTCGCTGTGCTACCTGGCCACCCCAAGTCATCCCTTTTTCAAACTAAATATCCTGTTTATTCCATCAATCCTCATATGGCGTGATTATATAGTCAAGAGTATGATTTAGACCAGCAGCTCTCAAAGTATTGTCCATGGTCCCCTAAAAGTCTCTGAGACCTTTTTAGGGGGTCTGCAAGATCAAAACTATTTTCATAATAATGTTATTATTTGCCTACTAAAAATATTCTTCCATTTTCCAACTTCCTATCCGTGTGAGGCTGAATTTTCTTCATATATTTCAACCAAAAGAACACATCACAACAGTTTGAATGTAAAAGCAGATATGAGAACCCAGATGTCTTCTATTTAGTCAAACATTAAAGAAATTTGCAAAAATATGTAACCAATGCTACTCTTTTCACTAAACTTTTTGTTTTTTGAAAATATAATTATTTTTCATAATATTTTACTTATATTAACAGGGTAAATGAATTAATAAATGTTTTTAAAATATATCAGCTTTAATTTCTAATGTGGTAAAAAGCAATTAGAGAACAAAAAAGCAAACATCTCCAGTATCTTTGCCAAGAAAACCCCAAAGGAAGTCATAAAGAGTCAGACACAACTGAAACGACTTAACAATAAATAGCAATAGATATAACCCAATAAATAACAGTTCTTTGGGGTCCTCGATATATTTTAAGAGTGTAAAGGGATTTTGAGGCCAAAAAATTTTAGAACCACTGATCTTGACCATCTTTTTTACCTTCCTCTGGATGTTCTTCAGTTTATCTAATCTCAGTAATCCTCACTAACCTGTAGTGACCCAAACTGAACACAATACTTTCAATGTGGTCTGTCCAGGACAGAGTCCAGCAGGACTGTAACCTCCCTATTCTTTCAAATTATTCCTCTTGCAATGTGACCTAATTGAAATAGGCTTCTTGGCTATGAGATCACACTACTGACTTATACTGAGTTTATAGTTGATAAAACTTCTAGGTCTTTTCTGACTAACTTCTGTCTAGTCACTCCATTCCATCCTTTTGAAGCACAGGCCTAACTCCTCTGCTCAAAAAAGCTCTGGTGGCTCCCTATTACCTTATGAATGAAATACAAACTCTTGTTTGGTATTTAAAATCTTTTATGACCTAAATCTTACTTCTCTTGGCTTCTTACATAATATCTCCTTCACACACTCTAGTTCAGTCAAACCAACCCACTTACAGATCCTTCTATTTAACATTTTATCTCCCATTTCTATTCCTTTGTACAGCCTCCAGGCAAATGGGTTCTTACCAGCTCTTTCTAGGTATACTCCATTCTTGGTCAGGAGCCTGTCATTCCTATATTTTTAAACTGTGGTCCAAAAATGCAAATCCTATTCTTAGTCAACTGTTAAATTCCCAAATATGCCTTTCTCTTCTGAATTCCTTGTCTTTAGTGAACAGTAGTGATAATAATGGAAAAACAAAAGAAAAAAAATCAAACATACCACCCTTAGGCTTTTAGTTAGTCCATAAATATTTAGTAGTGCTTTTTGACCTTGTTCCACCAGTATAATTTGTTACCTGCCTAGGGAAAACAGCAGACCTCCAAATTGCCACCTCTGTGCTTTGTTCATTTTATACTCTGTCTGCAGCATCATCTTCAAATTTTTCAACTCCTTCAAGTGTTTAAACCTAACTCAAATGCCACTTCCTCCATGAAGTCTCCCCTTTATATACCAAGTCAATAATAACCTTTCTCCAAGTACCTGACATAGTATTTCTAGTGTATTACTGGGTTTATCATAGTATATATATATATGCCTTCTCTTTAACCAGACTTTAACTCCAATGAGAACAAGGAGTTTATTGAAACATTTTATTTCTCCCAGTACCTACTATGTTGACCTGGTAGGTGCTTAATAAACGTTTGTTGAATTTAACTGAATTTCTGGTTTCAAGTCATATTTTGGCTATTTTACATACTGAACTTTGTGAATCATTTTCATTATAGTTAATGGGAATTGGGCACAAAATTCTATATACTCCACAATGAACTAGGCCCATAAAAATATCCTAATTAAAAAATTGTATCTTTTGTGGTTTTGCACACATGTTTTCTTTGTACTATAAACTAATATGCTTACTTAGAAAAACACATTTCATTGTTTTTGAGTCATTTCCCCATCTTGGTTTTATTAAACTTGAATTAAAATAAATAATTCTAAAAACAAAGCTGTTTTATTCACTGGAAGTCAAACAAAACCACTGAAACTAAATAAAGTTATAAGTTCAAAATTTTAAATAATCTAGAAACTTTAAAATGTTAAGGGTTTTTCTATCTCAAATATAGATGTGTAATTACAGGAGTCCAAAGTCATCTTTATCCCCATTTTATTGCTTTTGAGGTTGTCTGATCAATCTGATGATAAACAGCAAAGGGTTAGGTAATGAATGTTGCCGCTTACCCTGTGACTGGTCCCTTTCCTCCCACTTCTCACAGCCAATGAGTTGCTGAGAATAAACAATTCTTCAAGGGGAACAATCCTTTGGGAGAAAATATTTCAAAGTTTAATTCCCACCTACTCCCCTACTGTCTATCCCAACATGTACATAGAACAATTAATTTCAGAATAACAACAACAAAATGAAAAACCCACCACTATCACTAGATTATTGTCACCATCAGCTTTTGTTGACATCTGTTCTGAAGAAATAGATCAGAATGGTGGAAGAAATTAAAGCAAAAATATTTTGCTAGAAAATTCATTAGTTCTGCTCTAAATTCTGAGACAGTTTCAATAAATAATGTTTGGAATGTTGACTCTTTCACTGACAGGACCAAATATAAAATCCTTTGTCTGGTGTTCAAAGTCCTTCAATAACCCGGTGCCCTCCTACCTTTTGAGTCTTTCTATACCTTATATCCCTCTCCCCACTTGAAGTACTCTGAAATCCAATGACACTGGCCTCCTTTCTGTTCCTCACACAAGACACTCCATCCCCAGACCATGGGCATTTTCACTGGCTATTTCCAATGCCTGGAATGCATAGGAAACATTCATCATCTATGCTCCCTGATTTCCATCAAGTCCAAGTAAAATTCCAACTTCTATAGTAAGCCCTTTCCAATCTCCCTTAATTCTAGGACTTTCCCTTTGTTGACTGTCCCCAAGTTTTCCTCTACATATATATCTTATTTTTATATAGTTCTTTGCATGATGTCTCCTTCATTAGGGTGTGAGTTACTTGAGGTCAAGGACTATATTTTGCCTTTCTTTAGGTGTTTTGCCTATCCTGGGTGCTTAGCATAGTGCTGGATAAATGCTTGTTCGTTGACATATCAGTAAAAGGAAAGTAAACCAGAGTAAGAGGGTAACTTAAAAACAATGAGAAGAAACAACGAGCCAAGCATTTTCCTCCTTTCAGCAGAGATGGACTATTACATATGTTGTCAGAGATAATCTCAGTATTGGCTATATGGGGCTGGTTAAGTTTGTTTATTATAAGGAGGGGATTCAACTCTGCCCTATTAAGGCAATAAAAAATAAACAAGAAAGAAATCTTATATTACGATAGAAATATAAATTTTTTTGGCCATCGTTTTCATCCATAGAATACAATTTGCCTAAATCATGATACACTAACAATATTCACTAATAATACATGGCACTAATTCCTAAGGATTTTTTTTCCTTCCCCATTTATTTCTAGCTCTACTCTTGTAAAGGTAATGTGGTGGAGAATGGAAAAGGGAGAGCATTAAAGATAGTGATGCTATTGGTAGCTACCACAATGGATGTTGATGTCGATACTTCTATGGTCACTTGGCTTATAATTGATGTGTTGATAAATATCAACAATGCCTAGTGAATGTCAGCTAGTCAGATCTAGATAATGGTGATATGAAGACCCAAAGAAGCAAGAGGAATGGTTAGCCAACATGGTCTAGCAGAAAGAACATGACATTTAGAGCTGAGGCCTGGGTTCAGTTCCTCATTAAGCTACCTGTGTAACATTAGACAAGAAATTTTTACTACTTTGGGCCTTAGTTTCCTCATCTATAAATTAATTAAGGGGTTTGGTGATCTCTAAGATGTTTTCTTGCTCTAAATCCTATTATCCCCTTTGGCCCCATTATGGGAAAAATTCTTACTCTGCCCTGGTCAGAACACACCAGGAATATTGTGTGTAGTTCTGGGCACCACAGATTAAGAAAGTCATTGAGAGCAAACAGGATGGAAACTAGCTGAGAGGCCACATTATATGAGGACAGCTTGAAAAAACTGTGGATAGTTAGACTAGAGGAGAGAAGCCTCAAGAAGGGGCATGGTAGATCATGATAGGAAATCTGAGAGGCTGCTACATAGAAGAAGAGTTTTACTTATACTATTTGACTTCAGAGGATAGAACATGGAGCAATGGCTACTTTTCTTTTTTTAATAGCGTTTTTTTTAAATCAAATGCTTTATTAACTTCTGGTTTACATCACTCATTTCTGTAAGATTTTGAGTTACAAATTTTCTGTTTTCCCCTACCCATCACCCAAAATAGCGATCACACTGGATATCCCCTCCTCCAATCTGCTCTCTCCCATATCTTCTCCCATACCCTCCAACCTTCCAGTAGGAAATGGTGGATCTCTATGCCCCAGTGCCTGTGTATCTTCTTTCCCAGTTACATATAAAATAATGTTGATAATAGTATATTTATTTTAAACATTTTATTTTAAAACTTTGAATTCCAGATTCATTTCCTTCCTCCCTTGTCACCCATCTTTACTGGGAAGATAAGTAATTCAATATAGGTTGTACATGTGTAGCAATGAAAAACATTACCATAGTAGATATATTGTGGAAGAAAGACTATATCTCCCTCTATGCTATCTGACCCCCCCCCACTTGTTCTATTCTCTACTTTGATCCTGTCCCTTTTCAAAAGGGGGTGCTTCCAACTTCCCTCCCCCCCAGGATGCCCTCCCTTCCATCATCCCCCCTCTCATCTCCTTCCCTCCTACTCTTCTGTAGGGTGAAATAACCTATTTAGTGTGTATGTCATTCCCTCCCTAAGCCCAATTCAATGAGAATAAGGTTGACCCATTCCCTTTTGCCTTCCTCTTATTCCTCTCCATTGTAACCATTTTCCCTTACCTCTTCTATATGAGATAGTTTACCCCATTCTGTCTCTCCCCATCTCCTCTCATTATATTCCTCTCTCACCTCTTAATTTCATCTTTTAAGTATCATCCCTTCCCATTAAATTGGTCCTGTGCCCTTTATCTATGTATACCTGTACACATATATACATACATTCACATATGTATTCATATGCCCATACACCCTCCTATACAGACATATATATATACATTTCTATTCCCTTCAAATATTCAATTATTCTCATACTGAGAAAAGTTTCATAAGTTACAATTATTGTTTTTCCATGTAAAAATGTAAATCGTTCAACTTTGGTAAGTTCCTCATGATTTCTTTTACCTGTTTACCTTCTCATGCTTCTCTTGCTTCTTGTATCTGAATGTTAAATTTTCTACTCAACTCTGGTTTTTTCATCAAGAATGCTTGCAAGTCCTCTATTCCACTGAATGACCATATTTTCCCCTGAAACATGATACTCAGTTTTGCTGCGTAGGTGATTCTTGGTTTTAATCCCAGCTCATCTCCCCTCCGGAATATCATATTCCAGGCCCTTCGATCCCTCAGTGTAGAAGCTGCCAGATCCTGTGTTATCCTGATTGTGTTTCCACAATATTCAAATTGTTTCCTGGCTGCTTAAAATATTTTCTCTTTGATCTGGGAATTCCGGAACCTGGCTATAATATTCCTAGGAGTTTTCTTTTGGGGATCTTTTTCAGGAGGTAATCAGTGGATTCTTTCAAACTCTATTTTGCTCTCTGGTTCTAAAACATCAGGGCAATTTTCCTTGAGAATTTCTTGAAGGATCTAGGCTCTTTTTTTGATCATGGCCTTCAGGAAGTCCAATAATTTTTAAATTATCTCTCCTGGATCTATTTTCTAGGTCAGTGGTTTTCTCAATGAGATATTTCACATTGCCTTCTATTTTTTCAGTTGTTTGGAACTGTTTAATAGTATCTTAATTTCTCATAAAGTCACTAGCTTCCATTTTCTCCAATCTAATTCTGAAGGAATGATTCTTCTTAGTGAGCTTTTGACATTCTTTTTCCATCTGGCAGATTCGGCTTTTTAAGGCATTCTTCTCCTCATTCGCCTTTTTGAGCCTCTTTTGCCATTTGAGTTAGTCTATTTTTTAAGGTATTATTTTCTTCAGTCAGGTTGTTGACTCTCATTTTATAATTTTCTTGCATCATTTTCATTTCTCTTCCCAGTTTTCCCTCCACTTCTCTTGTTTGGTTTTCAAAATCCTTCTTAAGGTCCTCTATGGCCTGTAACCAGCTTGTATTTTTCTTGGAAGCTTTTGCTGCAGGAGTTCTGACTTCATTGTCTTCCTCCTGTTCCATACTTTGGTCCTTTTTGTCACTAAAATAGAAGTGTAAAGTTGGATTGCTCTGCTTGGTTCGCTTCCTTTGCCTGCTCATGTTGCCACTCAATTACTTGACTTTTGGGCTTTTTGCCACAGTAGGACTCTGCCACCAGAGAGGGGAGCTTCATACCAAATGCTGGGGTTTTCTCAGCTACCAAAGGTATTAGTTGGGTGCCCTCTCTTTAGTCTCCACACGTTCTGGCAAGCTGGTCACACACCCCAGGACCTCCACCCTAGACTGCAATCCATATCCAAGCAGGTTAAAGAAAGAGCAATTACCCCTCAGACTGGTTGCTTGGTCCCCCTACAGTCTACAGGCCAGGAGTTGAAGCTGCCGCATGGTGGTGGCTGCTCCAGGGTGCCTCAGCACCTTCTTGCCCTGGGGGCAAAGGCTGACCACATTCCCAACTACTGGATCCCAAAGTCCACACTTCACTGACCTCTCACTTTGTCCTTAGCATGTGTGGATTGATAATTCTGGAAACAGCCACAGCTGCTTGTGATCTGAAGTCCCTCCAGCCAGCCCTGGTCAGGCTGCCCTAGGGCTAAAACCTCCCATTTGAGTTTGGCTGGGGTCAGCTCCCAGAGCACTGCACTGGCCCATTCCTGCTGGCCTGTTGGGCTGTCCTAAGCCAGAGGTTAGCTTCTATGTGTTGTTTTGTGGGTTCTGTAGCTCCAAAGTTTGTTCAGAGTCACCTTTTACATGAATTCGAGGGGGTGGGAGCCAGACCCCCGAGGAAGTCCTGTTTCTACTACAATGGCTACTTTTCAAAGAGGCAGATTTCAGTTTGATGTAAAAAAAAAAACATCCTAACAACCAGAATTGTGGTACTCTAAAAGTGGAATGAACTGCCTTGGGAAGTGTTGGATTCTTACCCTTGGGAGGTCTTCAAGTAGAGGCTGGATGTGCATTAGTCAAGTACATATTAGTAGGCATTCCTTTTGGATATGAGTTGGAGTAGATGACCACTAAGGTCCTTTTCCAACTCTGAAAACGTTTGATTCTGTAAGGTGCTTAATAAGACACAGAATAGTAATTGGGACAATCAAGGAATTTACTTTACATATCTCTCCTCATAACCACAATTATGTACATGCACAAATACATCTCTTATCATCTTGTGGGATAGAAGATATTTATATGAATTTGGTCCTGCAATGGGGTGCTAACCCTGCTGGGTTAAGAAGGAATGTAAATTTTCCTGTGCTGAAGTAAAAACCTATCTCATTAAGGAGAGCTACAACTAAGGTAGGGTGATCAGGGCTTTACCCCACAGTACACCAGATGTAAGGGGATACTAAGGTTAGAAGGATATGAATTCAGAAGGTGCTGATAGAATATGAAATAGCACTTGAAATCTTTCTGTAGTTTAGAAACAATAGAGCTAAGCACTTAGTGAGTAAAAATAACTAAAATAGGAAATTAGTCAATAGAACACCAAGAGCTCTTCCCCTACCCTCCTCTGCTCCTCTTTGCACATTACTATGGTGGCAAACTTGCAACAGTTTCCTGGGATCTCTGCCTTGTTTCCACAGGACCTTGCCCCATAATCCCCTCCAATGAGGTCACATCATGCTACTTGCTCAATCAATCAACAAACACTTATTTAAGTGCCTACTATGTCCCAAGTACTGTATTATGTGCTGAGGATACAAATATAAAAGCAAGACAGTCTTTGCCTTTAAGGAGCTTGTATTCTAATAGGGAGATGCCACATGTTCACTGACTGATTGACATGAGATATATGAAATACACAGTTAATGGGAAAGGGCATCATTAATTGAGAAAATTGGGAAAGAACTCTTTTAGAAAGAAGTAAACTATCCCATTTGATTTCCTGTACCTGCCATGAATGCAAAATACCCAATTACAGCCTGCACTCACAGCCTTAAAGCCAGCTGAGATTCTAGGGCTTTGTAATGATTATTGTTTGTTCTTGGTTTTAAAGAGATTATCAGTCAGCTCCTCACCATAAAATGTTCCTATAACATTTGCCTAGTAGGTATCATTTTGAGAGTGATGTGGCAGGGGATATTTCCTTCATCCATTCACCTTTTATCCTGCATACAATCTGAATGGAGAACCCAGAGTAATGAAGAGTGTTAAAAATTCTAAAATTTATTAGCCGTCTTTGACAATGAGCATTACTAGAACAGCTCAACACCTGAGGTACTACCATGTTTCCCCGATAATAAGACCTATCCCGAAAATAAGCCCTCCCCTTACTGTGTAAGATTCCTCTAAAATAAGCCCTCCCCTGAAAATAAGCCCTATTGAGATTGCTACTGTAGTGAAGGTGATCCCCTGCACTACACGCTACATTACGGTACCCTCTGTATGCACCATCCCCCTCCCCCCTGGGTGAAACGCACGCCGCGCTCCGAGCTGCATCCAGAGCTGCAGCAGTGAGCGCGTCATCCTGTTCTTCCCCAGTGATTTGCATGCTGGCGCCATTGAGAGCAGTGCCGCAGAGGAGAGCTGAGGCAGGACAACATAAGCCCTCCCCTGAAAATAAGCCCTCTGGTGTTTTTCTTTCCAAAAAAAATAATAAGACAGTGTCTTATTATCAGGGAAACATGGTACATGGCCAACCAATCTAGATCTATACCTAGGACCTAACTGCAAAGGTTATTAAAATGAATTAGTATTTATCGAGGAATATTTGTGATTAGATTCTGAAATGTAGCATAAGAGTGGAGCTGACCAAAGGCTTTGGTGATCTGCAAAGTTTGAATCATTTCTTAATTAACTCCAGCAGAAACTGCTGAGAAACTCCTGCAAAACTCAGATCTCTTCTACTCCTGTAGCAAACCTGAGCTGTAAATCCTTCCCTCTCTGTACCCTAGTAGGTAGCATTTTCTCTTATATTTTTTAAAGTTCAACACCTTTTACAGATTTCATATTTAAAAGTGGTCTATGAAAACTATTATACTAGTAATACTAGTACAGATGACATAGATTTTTTTTAAAAGACAGCTTTATCAAAGCAGGAAATAGCATTTGCAGACATAGCTTCTTTGTTTTCTTTTTTTTTTTTTTGGTTTCTTACTTTATATAGAATTGCACCAGGCTATAGTCTAAAATGTTACTCTTCTGGGGACCAATAACAATAAAGGTAATCTTCTTAAGCATAGCATATTGCTTGAATTATGTAGAAACCTTTGGTGTAGCCATATAAATGCAAAACTGCCGACAGTTTAACTCACTTTAAAGCTAGATACTTAGACTGAGAAGATGTCAATTGGTGCCCCCATGTGGTTGTGATTATGTTAGACATTGAAAAGGAAAATCCCTCCGCAGAGCACAAATTAGTACCCATACAAAGTTTTTCCAGGCACTTGACATTGTGCTGCCTTCAAATTCACCCTATATGTTATTTATAAGTAAAAATCCTTGACTAAGTCCAAGGGCGAATGACACCATGCAGTGTACTAATACACATCACAAATTCAGACTCTTTTTAAATCTCATTACAAACTTTGATTCCATTCACTGAGTATCTTCATCTGACTTCTTTTCTGTATATCATACATAAAATACAATCCTTTTCAAAAAAGCAAGCCAATGAATTTATCTTAAAATAAAAATTATTTTAAATTATTAATTCTACTAATATTTATCAAACACCTGCTGTGTAAAATCCTAAGCTTGGTGTTTGGAGTGCAAAGGTTTGTTTTTTCCTGTTTTATTGTTTTTATTATATTAATATGTATTTATGGAATAAAACAAGTATTTCCATAATGTAGTACAGTAAAACAGATGATTGTACATGAAACTGCAAATCTATTATGTACAACTTGCTATTTCTTTCAAATATACAACAAAATTATCATGTGTTTTGTGGCCCAATCCACAACACATGGGAAGTGAATGACTTTAAAAAAGCAAGTTTTACTTATGAAGTAGCAGAGAGGTCACTTCTGTCATTCAGATGTAGAGGATTCACAAATTGCTCATGACCAGGCATCTACCCCAATCCCACACAGCTATCAAAGAAAGGTATGCTCAAGAAGGTCCTGGGTTCTCCAGCTGAAATTGTAAATAGAAAGAATAATAAGTGATCGTAAGGAAAAGTTGAAATAGCACTGTGAGTATTGGACTCCAGGTACATTATGATCAAGTAGGCTTCTGTAGGCTGACCTAGAAATCTTACTACTACTTATTGCATTTTTTCCTATGGGAAAATATATTCTGAATTCCATACTATTAACTTACAAATTTTTGAAACATATCCCATTTTTTAGTTGGAGAACTGCCATATACTTCCATTTCAGTTGGTCCTCCAAGGGGCTAAGTACAATCGCAAGCTTAATTCTAACTTCATGTGTATATCCTTTTTTATCACATGAGTACAAGCCAAAGTGGTAACTATTTTTCATGTCCAGGTAAATGATTATTATGCATAATATTTAAATATAGTCAGCGATTTTTCTCTAATGTAGTAGTATTAGTAGTAATATTAATGAGTAACAATAAGGATGGTCCAAAAGTGCATTCATGTAGCAATTCATACTACATAAATGTTGTAGGATAAGGAAAGAAAATCATTTTGAGGAAGACAAAACTTTGTATCAATTATCTCTGATGATATGAATAGTTTCAAAAAGAATTGCAAACTATTAACAACCATGTGAAAACTGCTCCAATAACTAATAAGAAAAATATAACTAAAAAATTGGCAGAGATGGGAACAGTCAATATTAGAAGGACTAATGGAAGAAAGGCACACTAATATGCTATTGGTAGAGCTGTGAATTTATTCAACTATTCCATAAAACAATTTGAAATTGCGATAAAAAATAAAAGGGACTAAAATATCTATACCCATTGACTCAGAGATACCACTACTGGGTATACAAACAAAGAAGCCAAAGAGAGAAAGAAAGACTTTATATATACCAATATATTATTAATTACAACACTTATGGTAACAATGAAATACAGGCAAAGCAAGTACCCATCAGTTGAGGAATGACTAGATAAAAGCATGGTATCTGAATGTGTTGTGATTGTTACTGATTTTGTCTTGTATTGAGTAAAAGTTATGACTTTTCCTACCTTTGCCTCCTATTCGAGTAAATATTTTGTTTTCGTGGCTTTTTTTCTTCTACTGAGTAAATGTTATGATTGTTTATTTTGTCTCATAATAAGTAAATGTTTTATGTTTAGTTGTGTCATGGTGACTGAGTTTTTAAAATAGGAAGCACATTAGAGAGGGCTTAGTAGTTGTAATGGTAAATAGTAGAGTATGTAGAGGAATGTATCCCTCCTATACTAACATTACCCAGAGGGCAGTGTATGCTGCTCTGGGAACCCCAGACCTATCAACATGAGTAGGAAGGGGAGGGGAGCACACATTTATTAAGCACTTATCATGTTCCAGGCCCTGTCCTAAGTGCTTTACAAATATTATCCCCACTTTATAATCATGGAAACTGAGGCAAATACAGATTAAGTAACTTTCTCAGGGTCATTCAGGTAGTAATGTCTGAGGTCATATTTGAAGTCAGATCTTGATTCCAGGCGCAGCTTTCTACCCACTTTGCTACCCAGCTATCTAGGGGACACTGAGTTAACCCAAAGGGTAAGTGTGGGGGCCCATGACATTCCAGGGACACAAATGCAATGAAACACTGCTGTTGCAAAAAGAAACAATAAATATGAAGAATTCAGAGATTCTAAAAGACTTACAAGAACTGATAACAGTTAAATATGTAGAACCAAGAATATATGTGTAACTATAATAATGTAAATGAAAAGAACAATAAGATGAAACTGAAAATTGTATAATTATAATGACCAAGTATATCCCTGGAAAAGAGTTTAGATGATGTACCTTCTTCACTGAATTGTAAAAGTGGAAAACTATGTGTGTGGATATGGATATTGCATATATTATCAGACACACATTGTCTGATAATATATGAACTGTTTTTTTCCACCTTTGTTTCAAATCTTTGTTATAAGTGATGGTTTGTGGGGTAGGAAATATAGAAAGAATATATTTGGTAATGAATGTTATATAAGAACAAAAGACATCAATAAAAATACAGTAAGTTGACTAGGAAAATAACAATGTGTGTGTTTTATCCTTTTTTCTATATGACTAATAATGGATAGGAATTCCAACTGTATTTTTGAATAACAAAATCAAAGAAAGGAAATAATTTCTTAATCAAAAAGCATTTATTAAGTACCTATTATGTGAGAGGCACTGTGCTAGGCATTGAGGATTAAAAAAAAATACAGTAGTACTGGATTTATCAGCTTGTATCAGTTAATTATAAAGAAAAAGAAAAAGGGAAACATCCCAAACAAGATTTGTAATGTGTATAGTGAAAAAGGCACCTTTTTTGATACTTGTACTTTCTCACAAGGTAGTTATTTCCATTCCTGGGACATCCCAACTTTGGGAGATTCTCTAGAGTGCTAGTCTGAATGTTTTCGATCATGCATTGTAGTACCAATAATATTACACTGTAAAACTATGTACATTGTAAAACTAGATTTTTTTTAATAGAAATTTACAAAGGGATGAGGTATAGATGAAATACTATATACCACTTGCTATCCTCCTGCCTTCCCTTTCAATTGCCTGAAGGCCAGATATGTTACATTTCACTGCTTCCTCTTTGGTTCTCCTAAGGGTGTTGGTGGTGTCTAGGCCCTATGCAAATGCATAGAGCCTTCACTAATGATGTTCTTTCAATTATAAAGGAGGTCACCAGGATCTCAATTCTGTTTCACCACTAAGTCAGATTAGTTTTTTACAAATAAATATTTACTTCAAAGTTATAATGACATGCAAATTTATCCCCCAAACATGTGAGAGGCAGAATTCCCCCTCCAACTGTACTACCAGTTTCCTGAGAAAGGAAGTGATTAAGTTCGTAGCTTAGCTCCATTCCTACAGCAAACCTCAATGTGGCTCAAGTCCCAGGGACTCTGACTTCTCATTACTTCCCTGAGGGCTTGCTGGCCAACTGCAACAACTCATCCCACCTGCAATTCTGGCTCCAAGGTCACCATGACTTCAACTACCTGGTTAGCTGGAGGTCACCACCAGCACCTGAAACTAAGGACAGAGGACACACAACAGAAACACCCCAGGCCCATTTTTTGGAGCCATTAACAAAGAAGGAAAGGAGGAAATTATACCTCCCTCCTGGTTCAATTCCTGGGAATAAACAGAAAAGAGTGAGCCTATCTCAGTCTTGCTAGTTTTAAAGACACAGTCCTTCTGGCTCTTTAGTCCACTGAAGGAGGTACTCCATTCCACATGATAAGAAACAAAAGAGTGCCTCCATTTCAGGCAATCTGGGCATACTGAAAAAGTTCCCAGGGTATCTCCAAGGTAGGTTATCTCTGAATGCTCCAAAGTTCCCATTGCAAATATTTAATCCTACAATCGATAGAGAGTTGTTTTTGTTTTTGAGTAAGAGAATAACATGGTCACATCTGTGCTTTAGGAAATTTACTGTATAGAGGATGAATGGTACAGGGGAGAGATTTGAGGGAGACCAATTAAGGGACTATTGCAAAAAAACAGAGGTGGGGAACCTTCGGCCTCAAGGTCACAAGTGGCCTTTTAAGTCTTCAAGTGTGTTCCTTTGAATCCAAACTTCACAAAATAAATCCCCTTAATAAAAGGATTTGCTCTGTAAAACTTAGACTCAGTCAAAAGGCTGCACCCAAGGAAAAAGAGGCAAAGAGGGCCTGAGGTAGGGTAATGGCTATGTGAGTAGAGTGAAAGGGGTCACTTAGTATTACTTGGTGTAATATCATGGTTGGGAGGGCAGGGTAACAGAGTGGAAGGAGATTAGCCATGACTCTTCAGGAGACAACAGCCATTGCTACAGAGACTAAAAAACTTTTCAAGTTTCCTATTGCCTAACAAATAAAACATAAACCCTTGATGCTGGCATTAGATGTCTTCTGCAATCTGATGCCAATCTACCTTACTAGAATTGCCTAATACAATTCCTCTTTGCCTAGTCTCTCACCTGGTTGATAAATAAAGTGTTCAGAATTTGGGGTACTGTGGTGAAGCTTAGATTTCCATTTGGGAACCCAGAGTTATCTCCATACTAGAGTGAGATTCTACCAGGCACATATGAAGAATTTCGAGAGGACACCTCCCCCTACTTACTGGCACAGATGGGATATGTATTCAGATTTTTGTAAAGTATTGATTGATTTTGGTGATTTTTTTTGCTTCTTCCTCTTTTCCTTCTTTACTTTTAAAAATACTCTTTGTTATAGGGGCTGACTCTCTGGGAATGGAGAGGCAAAGGATATAGTAGGAAATTAGGTATATAAAAAAAGATATCAATAAAAATTTTTAAAACTACTGTGAGATTAGCTTTAAAAATTAAGGAAAATTATATAATTATTACTACATTCAGACTCAAATGACTCATTTTACTATGGTATGTAAGTCTGATATTTAAAAATATTCAGTGTAATACATAAGAATGATGAAGTCTTCTGACTCCTGGGTTTCATTCCAGCATGGCTTGCTTAAGACTTGGCTCAGATTTGAGACTACTATATGTTATGAATTGCAGTGTTTTTACTGTACATATAAAGTTTTCTGCTCTTACAGAAACATATTAGTTTAATTTAAAAAAATAAAGACTTTTTTTTTTTAAAGCAATTGGGGTTAAGTAACTTGCTCAAGGTTACATGGCCAGTTATTTCTGGGTGTGGTGCTAAGTATCAGAGCCCGAATTCGATCCCAGGTCATCTCGACTCTGAGGCCAGTGCTCTCACTTGCTGTGCTACCTGGCCACCCCAGGAAATAACGACTTTTAATGTTTTACTACCATCATTCCTCAGCATGCAAGTCTCAAATTAGTATATCTTTGGACTGTATTGTTAGAATATTTGATTTCAAAAGTTGCTGTTATTTCCTTCATTTACAGAAACATAGGTATTTAATCACAGCAAGTAAAGACAGAAGCCCTTTAATACTATTTCTCTATCATCACTGCTGTATGTGTTGTAAGTGTGGATATCAAATTTTTTAAATTAATCACAAAAACGTAATTTCACAAGGTAAATCTAGTATTTATGTAATTTCATAAGCCAAATCTAGTATTTGAGAAATTATTTTAGGAATTTGGGGGCAGAGCCAAGATGGCAGAGTGGAAGCACGACCACGGCTCTGGCTTCCACCTTCCCCAATCCATGTAAAAAGGGGACTCTAAACAAACTTTGGAGCTGCAGAACCCACATAATGACACAGAGAAGCTACCCTCCAGCTGAGGGCAGGCCAGCAACAATCAGCCAGCACAGCGCTCTGGGAGCCAAGCCTAGCCCCACGCCAAGGCTTTAGACCCAGGGCAGGCCTGACCAGCCGCCTGCCAGAGGGACTCCAGATCAGCAACAGCTGTGGCCATTTCCAGATTTATCAATACATAGATGCGAAGAACAAGGTGAGAAGCCAGTGCAGTCTGGACTTTGGGACCCAGTAAGTGGGAATGCGTGGCTTCTACCCCTGGGGTGAGAAACCTCTGAGATGCCAGCACAGCCAGCCAGCGCCACGTAGCGGCTTCAGCTCCTGGCCTGCAGAGTGTAGGGGGACCAAGCACCAGTCTGAGGGGTAATTGCTCTTGCTTTAACCTGCTTGGATCTGGATTGCAGTCTAGGGTGGAGGTCCTGGGGTGTGTGTCCAGATGGCCAGAGCATGTGGAGACCTCAGAGAGGGCATCTATCTAATACCTCCGGCAACTGAGAAAACCCCAGCGTTTGGGACGAAAACTCCCCTGTCTTGTGGCAGAGTCCTACTGTGGCAAAAAGCCCAAAAGTCAAATAATTGAGTGGCAAAATGAGCAGGCAAAGGAAACAAAGCAGACAGAAGATTCCAACATTACACTCCTATTTTGGGGACAAGAAGGAGCAAGTCATGGAACAGGAGGAAAACAGTGAAGTCAGAACTCCTGCACCAAAAGCTTCAAAGGAAAATACAAGCTGGTTACAGGCCATAGAGGACCTTAAAAAGCAGATTAGAGAAGTGGAGGAAAAATTGGGAAGAGAAATGAGAACAATGCAAGAAAATTATGAAATGAGAGTCAACAGCCTGACTGAAGAAAATAATACCTTAAAAAACAGACTGACTCAAATGGCAAAGGAGGCTCAAAAAGGCAATGAGGAGGAGAAATTATTTTAGGACACAAATATTTTTTGGTCAAGGATAAGTGGTTAAATTTAGACAGAAGAGGTAAAAACACTGATGACAACGAGACAGAGTCTTCGCTACCAGGTAGCAGTACACCTAAATTGACAAGAAAAAGGAAACATGTCGAATCATTTTTACAATATGGATTTACTTCAAATAATGATGATGGTGTAGAAAAACCCCTTTGCTTAATTTGTAATGAAATTTTGGCTGTAGAGAGCATGAAATCAAACTAAAATGACATCTTAATACTAAGCATGCAGTATGACAATAAACCAAAAGAATATTTTGAACAACTTTTAAAATCATCAAATAAATGGAAACAATATTTTGAGAAATTTGTTACTGTCAATGAAAAGTTATTACTTGCCTCTTATGAAACTTCTTATTTAATCATAAAAACTAAAAAGTCCTATACGTTAAAAGATCCCATGTTACCTGCTGCTATTAAAATGTCATAAATAGTTCATGGGAAAAGTATGGAGATGAAATTCATGAAATTTCTTTATCAAATAATACTTTTCCAAAAGAATTTATGAAATTAGTAAGACCAATTCCAGCAGCTTATTATCAGGCTTAAGGGCAGCCCAAAGTTTGCAATTCAATTAGATGAAACAACTGATATTTCTAACATGGCAGTTGTTACTTTATGTAAGATATGTTTATGAAGGAAGCATATATGAGGAATTATTGTTTTGTTGCTCTTTTGAAGGGCACACAAGAGGGGAAGATATGTATCTTAAAGTCAATTAATTTTTCACAAATGAAGGTTTACAGTGGAAAAATTGTGTTGGAGTATGTATAGACAATACTAGAGCTATGATGGACAAGAATATTGGATTTATAGCAAAAGTTAAAACTGGTAGCAATGGACATATCACTTTTACTCACTGAATGATTCATCAGGAGGCACTCATAGCCAAAAAATTATCACCAGAGTTAGATGCTGTGCTTCACAATACTGTCAAAATCATTAACTTCATTAAAAGCTATGTTCTTAACAGTTTTTTGTTTTCAAATCTTTGAAAAGACATGGACTCCAACTGCAAAAGCTTATTACTACATGCACAGGTAAGGAGGCTCTCAAAAGGAGAAAGTTTAAATAGAATATTAAAATCAAAAGATGAAGTTGTTATATTTTGACTGAACAGAAATCTGATTTTGTTAATTTTTTTCATAATGATGTATGACTTTCAAAACTGTTATATGTTGGATATTTTCAAAAAATTTTAAACATGTCACTTCAAAGAAAAAATTGTAAAATATTTACACTAAAAAATAAATTGAAAGCTTTACTAAAAAGCTAACATATGGAAGAATAGGGCAGAAAATGGTTCTTTAGAAATGTTTATAGCTACAGATGATTTTATAATTGAAAATAACCTTCCCAAAGACTTGATTGTATAAGTTATAATTGATTATCAGAAATGCCTGGAGACATAGTTTTAAAAATACTTCCTTTCAAATCTTGATTCTGAAAAACTAGGTTGGGTTCAGAAAACATACTCAATTGAAATAAAAAATGTCAGTTATCTGTCATTAAAAGTTCAAGAAGAATTTGACAAGTTAATAAGCAATACAGGTTTAAAACTTAAGTTTCCTAAAAAAATCATTAAATGAATTTTAGCTTGGTAATGATTAGGACAGAATTTCCAACAATTTCTAAAATGGCCCTAAACCTACTTCTGCCAATTTGTACTATATATTTACGTAAAGTGGCATTCTTAGCATTGATGATTATAAAATTAAAATAGCAATCAAGTCTGAAAAACACTGAAAATGTTGTACATCCTACAGTATCAAATATTACACCAAGATTTAATTCTCTATTACAAATAAACAAGCAGGGGTGGCTAGGTGGTGCAGTGAGTAAAGCCACGGCCCCAGAGTCAGGAGGACCCGAGTTCCGTTCTGGCCTCAGACACTTAACACCCACACAAAAAAACTAGCCGTGTAACCTTGGGCAAGTTAATTAACCCCAATTGCCCTCCAAAAGGCAAAAAACAAAACAAAACAAATAAACAAGCATATTATCTCATTAGTATGCAAATTTGCTTTCATCTCTAATAAATGGTAAAATTATATGTATACCAAAGAATTGTTTTAAAATAAATTTCTTTATGATTTATTATTAGTAAACATTTGATTTGTACACCTATTTTACATATCTATATACTCAGGGTTGTGTAAAAATTTCTCAGATGAAAAGGGGTCATGAATGGAAAAAAGTTTTAAAACCCTTGATCTAATGCATATAAAAAAGAACTTTGTTGTAATATATACTGCTAACAAACAACTGTCAGATGGAATTCGGGGTGGTGTGGGAGAGAAAATGAGCTGTAAATGTGAAGGTATGCATCTCATTAGCAAGATGGAATGATGCTTTGATTTTATAGGAATAGCTTAATGTTATAAAGAGGTAGAGAAAGATATTTTATTTATTAAAACTGGAGAAATGTGAATTTAAAAAAAGTTTCACAAGCACCTAAGAGAGGACTTTGTTGAGACCTTCAGAACTAAGTATGACAAGTACTTCTGCCGAAAATCATATACACATTAGGATACTGAGGTGTGATTTTTTAAAAAGTATTACTATTTTAATGGGAAAACTGGAGAAGCTGTGACTTTTTAAATAAAAGGTCATTGAGAGTCAACAGGCTCTCATTTAAGCCACTGAATAATATATCTGTTGTAGTAGTAAAGGAAAAGGAACCTGAGATGAGTTGAAGACATAAGGAAGGGCTGAAAAGATATCATTCTGGAGCTGTGGCGACGAAAGCAGTCAGCTAAGAGTAGCCTTCAGCTAAACAATTCCTGATTCCCTGGAAAGAGAATTAGTTTTATTGGCTGAGTTCCAGCTCCAGTTACCACATTTCACTGCATAATTGCCACCATCGAATAATTGTTGCACCTTATTTTTTCAGTCCAAAAATTGGTCCATAACTTTTCATCATGTAATTGTCACATGGTATAATTCTGTTCATCAGGCTGCTTAAAGGTAAACAGAGTAGCAAAATGTATTCACCAGTGGCATATGGATATGCATTTATCTCTAGTGCACTGCAAACCCTGAGCCTAGAATTCTCAGCACACACATATTGTTAGAATATTTCCAAATGCCTACTTGCATTGTTTGTTTAGAGTGCTGCAGTACTAATGGTTTCATCACTCAACCCAAAGAAGAAAGGTAGGCACAAGGGGAACAGGCGGATAGGCAAAGCTGCCAAGAGTAAGTCATGGATATGGTATGGTAAGACTTACATCTTACTGCACTAACTAAACTGTATGATTCGTCTGCCAGTGATACATTAATGTGTGAAGCATTTCTTTCTGATTGTAGGCAAAAAAAATATATTCTGCACCTTCAAACTGAAAGTGATTGTGTTTGCTGAACAACATGGAAACAGCAACAGTAAGACAGTTTTCAGTAAGTGAAAAGTTGGTGCAAGACTGGCAGAAACTAAAAGACAAGTCATACCAGCACATTTTGGTTGGAGTTTTTTTTTTGGGGGGGGGAGTTCATTATAAAAAAGTTTCACATAATGGTTGCACCCCACTTTTTTGCAAAAAATTTAGCATAAAATCTACGATTATTATGCTGTGACATATGGTATCACTCTTCAGCACCACTTAGAGCAGGGGAAAAGGTGATTTTTCCTAAGGGCTTGATGATCTCTCCCGACACCACTGGTTTGAGAAGGAAAAGAAGAGGGGCTTGACAACTGCTCTGCAATTCGGGGGCGGGGGGAAGTTGTGTTAACAGACACTTCATTCTGACTGGTTAGCACAACAATTAAGTGATGGAATTACTGGTTGGTCCATGTAGTCCAGAGATAGCCAGTTAATTGTATTTTGCAATTGTATGACTTAAAGACAACTCTTTTTCACATCAAGAACTCACTTTTTTTTTGCCTTTTGGAGGGAAATTGGGGTTAAGTAACTTGCCCAAGGTTAAATGGCTAGTTTTTTTGTATGGGTGTTAAGTGTCTGAGGCCTGAACCTAACTCAGGTTCTCCTGACTCTGGGGACGGCACTTTACTCACTGCACCACCTAGCTGTCCCAAGAACTCACACTTTCTAATGTTCTCTGAAAGGTGATAACTGAGTTTGTAAAGGTTGTATTCTAGAACACAAGAGGACCAACAGGCTAGTAATGATATGAGAAGTAATTTTGTGTGGCATAGATGTTCATGGATTGACCAGTAATACTAAAACTTGCAGTCCAGAGTTATAAGTAACCCTAAGCAAATGAGACTTTGGGGTTTTTTTCCCCTCATGTGTTTCTCTGTCAGGTTCCTACAAGTGTATACCTACTATTCACCATATTTATTAAGTACATTAATGGAAAAGTGCAGTCTGTAATATTGCGCTGTATTTTATTATTTATGTTAATATATAAGTACCTAGAATATTTCTTTTGCCTTACTGTTAAAGGAAATTATGTGTAATATCTAAAAATGTCATTATTGTGAGTGGTGGTTTTATAAATAATTTGCACATTACTTTGTGAGTAGCTGGTTGTATGCATTAAAAAAACACATTTCAGTTTCCTCTTATGTGTTGCTTTTTTTTTCCATGAGCATGTAAGATGCTAGAAATCAGCAGCTGTCATTCTTTTTGCTTGTATTTGTACAAGTGCACAGCATAATTCCTGGCACAAGTAAGTGCTTAATAAATGGACTTGTGTGCATTGCTGCCTACCTGCCTGCTTCACCTTTCCAGTCTTCTTATGCCTAACATCTCCCCTATCCCCTTCTCACTCTGCAATTCTGACACAGCCTCCCTGCTGTTCCTCTCCAAAATGCTTTATCTCCCAACACCAGTCTTTTTCTCTGGCTTCCCTGGCTTCCTTCAAGTCCCAGCTAAAATCTCATCTTCTACAGGAAGCCTTTACTGTTCCTCCTTAATTCTAGTCTCTATCTTGATCACTTCCAATTTATCCTGTTCATAGCTTGTTTGTACAGGGGTGTTTGTGTATTGTCTCCCCCATTAGACTTCATGAGAACTGGAGATCAGCAATGTCTTTTGCCTTCCTTTCTATCCCCAGCGCTTAGGACTGCATAGGTAATTAACATTTATTGACTCAGTTTATTCTTAGAGAAAACAGAAAGGTCAATCCTTTAACAAGAGTCCATTTTCCTGGGTCTCCAGCAACCAATTATGAGTCAGCCCTAGTCACTGGGGACCGATGTGAGGAGTTTTATCAGTAGGCTGGGAGGCACAGACTCTCCCTGGGACATGCCCCTTTCCTGTTCACACCCTGCAATCTCATCAAATTGATGGGGGTGTTATTGGGGGCAGTCATCAATGTGAAGAAGTTTCTCTTGATGACCCCTGATTGATCTGGCAACAGTTTAAAGTAGAGATTGGAGGAAGGAAAACAAGATCTCATATCTACAAAAATATTTATAGGAGTCTTTTTCATGGCAAGGTAAAAAAAAATAGAAGGAAACAGTGCCTATCAAGTGAGAAAACAGCTGAATAAAGTAAAATATAATTTCCTTGTAAGAAATGAGAAAAATGAAGAATTAAGAGAAATTTGGGAAGGCTTGTTGGAGTAGTATAGAATAAGAATAAAAAGAACAGTTTGTCCAATTACCATACTATTCAAATATTTAAGTGGACCTGTGAGCTAAAAGACTTAAATATTCCTTTTAATGATAAAGATCTTAACCCATCCATGCCTGCCCATCCTGTGCCACTTGTGTCTTCTGCTTTCTTCTGATATCATGAGGGTATCACTCTGGCTGTCTGCCTGTCATGCTTGACCTTCACCACATGACTAGCCCATCTTTTCTTCCTCTCACATTTCTCTGATACTATCTTTTACCCTCATTCTTCTTCTAAGTACCTCACTGATTATATGCTGCAGCCTACTCACACCTACCATGTACCTCTCCATTGCTCTCTGTGTGATACTTATTTTCAATTATTTGGAGGTTGTGTTCCATCTATTGCTGCCATATAGCAATAACTGGTGTTGTTGGTATTAAAAAAGATAGATCTTTGGTTTTGATTGAAAATTGGAGTCATTAAAGAAACTTTGCATATCCTGAAGGCAATCTTGCCAGCTCTTCTCCTGTTCAATTATGAATACCTAAGCAGTTAGGTGGTGTGATAGACAGAGTGCAGGACCTGGAACCAGGAAGACTTGAGTTTAAATCCAGCTTCAAATACTTCCTAGTTGTGTGACTCCAGGTGAATCATTTAACCTTGTCTGCCTCAGTTTCTTCATCTGGAAAATAAGGATAATAATAGCACCTACCTCTAAGAATTGTGAGCATGAAGTGAGATATTTGTTAAGCACTTTGCAAATACTAAAGCTATGTAAATGTTAGCTATTGTTATTATTAATTCATTGTTCAATAAACATTTATTAAGCACCTACTATGTGCTAAGCACTGTGCTAAGAACAGGGACACAAAGAAAAGTAAAAGGCAATCTCAAAGAACTCATAGTATATTCATGGAAAACTGTGTATAAACAATCTATATGCATGACAAATTGGAAATAATAAACAGAGTGAAGAATTAAGAAGTATTGGGAAAGGCTTCCTATAGAAGATGGGATTTTAAGTGGGACTTGAAGGAAGCTAAGTGAGACAAAGGAAGCTAAGAGGCAGGAGAGCATCTAAGGCTTGGGGAACAGTCAGTGAAAATGCCCAGGCAGGAGATAAAATGTCTTGTAGGAGGAACAGCAAGAATAATGTCATTTGCATACTACATAGGGATATGTTATAGAAAGACAAATAGGGCAAATTATGAAGGGCTTCAAATGCCAGAAGATTTTTCTTTTGATCTTAGAGGTTATAGGGAATCACTGGAATTGAGTGATAGAGGAGGAAGTGACATGGTCAGACTTGCACTTTATAAATGTCACTTGGGACAGCTACATGGGCTAATGTAGCTTTGTGACCAGGAGCCCAGACAGTAAGTTATAGTGACAGTCCAAAGGTGAGGTGATGAGGGGCCAGCACCAGGGTGAATGCAGTGTTAGAGGAGAGACCCATTCTTCCAAGTCCTTTTTTGGTCTCTCCAAAGAGTATCTGTAACCATTCCTTTGATTTAGCCACAAATTCATTCTTCACATTTTTGTCTATAGAAGAATGAAAAGATTTTCTTCCACTTTTTAAATTTTATTTTATTTTTTCCAATTACATGTAAAGATAATTATTAACATTCACTTTTATAAGATTTTGAGTTCCAATTTTTTTTCTTCCTCCCTTGCCTCTCCCCTCCCCAAGATGGCAAGCATTTTGATATAGATTATACATGTATAATCATATTAAACATATTTCCACATTAGTCATGTTGTGAAAGAAGAATCAGAAAAAAGAGAAAAACTACAGAAAAGAAAAAAACAAAAAGCATAAAGAGTGAAAATAGTATGCTTTGATCTGCATTCAGACTCCATAGTTCTTTCTTTGAATGTGGATAGTATTTTCCATCATGATTCTGTTGGAATTGTCTAAGATCACTGTATTGCTGTGAAGTCTGTCAACATTGATTATCACATAATGTTGCTGTTAAGAATGGAAACATTGATGTGATTCAGCTCTTGTAACAATAAATCTGTTTTTTAGACACTGTATCTCATACAACAGTCAAGCAAAAGTTTGTTGACAGTCTACAACTATGATTCTTAGCACCTCTGCCACCTTTTCCACCACTTTGCTATTCTAACTATGGGGCAGCCCCTACAGGGCTGATTTTTTTTTATTTTCTTTGTTTCATGGATTGCCACAGCCAAAGAAGCCATCACCAAGTAGTTAGCCTACTAATCAAAACTCTTAGTGTAATTAGCTAGACTGGTCCACAGAAGTCAGATTTAGTCTGTTGAAGGAGACATACTGGAAGCTTTTCCAGCATGCTAGAACTTGAGACAGCATATACTCCATTTACATAGCCGTCAAGAACCTGGGGTCACAGTCACAATATAGCAAAACATTAGAGTAGGACCACAGGAATAGAAACACATCCAAAGATATCAGAACTCTGGTTAATGCAATGGACTGCAGAAATCTGTTGGTAGATAGCTCTCTAGCAGAGGGATGGGCTATAGGTGTAGAAGGGGGCATATGCCATGAGATACAGACAATACATAGATTGTTTTGCCTAACTGTGCTTTTTTTTTAAATAAAGGAAAGTTCATGTGGGGAGGAATGTCTTTGAAAATAAAAGTGAAGTTTAAAAAAAAACTTTTTTTTTTTAAAGAAAGAGTGGAAAGGGAAGACGATAGAACTTGGAAGACATGTCCAGTGGATGGTAATGAAAGCCTGTATAGTGAGGAAATATAACCCTAAATCAGACTGATACCCACAAGCTACATATGTAAATCAATATCATTATAATCATACCATGTATATTTTTACCTAAATGCTAATATGTTCTTCTCCCATGATAACCTCCCTTTTAGAATGCACAAGCTTCTCAAAAGGTCTTATGTTTCATTTGCCTAGAACTGTTCTGTGACTGAAGGTGATTAAATGATCACTACAAGTTATTTCACTGCTGAGGATATAAACCAGTAATCTGAACACAAAGCAGAGTGTTCTGAAGAAGCTGTCCCCTAGTTTTGGAGATAGCATGTTGGATTTATGATATGCTTCAAAAGAAAAGCAAGCAGTTTAAAAATACAGATTCATAGCTTCATGTGCAATCCTCTTTTTCTGTTCTGTTTTGTGCATGGAAATGTTCATTTTATTGGGTGTTGGTTAAATTCAGAGTTTTTTTCTTTTTTATAATTTGGAGTATTGTGGAACATTAAATAAGTCTTCATTGAATATGGTAACTTTTCCATTCAGGAGCTGTAAATAAAACTTCTTGGAGGGATTAGTCAGTTTATGTTTTGTAGAGCAGTTTTAAGATATAGTTACTAGAGGAGAGTCAAGGAATATAAATTTGAATATAAAAGTGAAATACAGTACCAGAGTCTTATTTTCCTCATGCTTTTGAGGCGTTAGCAGAGAAGGGGATGCAATTGAAGCTGTGGCCACAAGGGGGAGGAGGTAGCCCTAATTTTAATATTCTTGGAAATGCTGACAAGTTGCAGGTACATTATGTAGATGAAATAATTTGAAAAAATGAAATAATAGCTGAGCAATAAATCCATGCCCAAATGAATGAAACTTTTCAAGTATAATAAGATACTTTACAAATAAATTTATTGAAGAAAGTAGGAAAAGGAAGTTTAATGGTGATGGTGGTGGTGTCCGTGTGTCTGTCATAGTGTTTATGCCGGATTATGAAATAGAGTCAACAAATATTTATAATATCTATTTGTGTTATGTGTTGTGCACTTTATTATTAATATGTTATTTAGCAAGATCTATAGAAGTCATATGGATAGGAGAGAAACCTGGGTGATATGCTAATTTAAGGAACTAAAGATTAATTCCAGATGTGGTCATGCTTTCCTGTTCCTTCAAAAAGTAACTACTGCACCATCTGTTTTTCAATGAACTATTTCAAAGAGCACCAAGGGTATGTTAAAGACATTGGTCAATGGACTGTAGATCTCACACATCACACATAAGTAAGAGGTCAAACTGCTTTGGACAGAGATATATTTTTACTTTTCACCAACTATCCCTGCTCCTCCCCCCTCCAATGAAGTAGCAGTTATCTTCTATATATGGAATAAGCTTTTTTTTTTTAAAAAAGTATGCTCCATATTATTTGCATTTGTTGACTATATGCATCTTGTTTAAACAAAATCATTGTAGGGGGATCTCTTTGCAATAGTCAAGGTATCCCAAACTAGAGACTTCAGATCTGCGAGGAATTTTTCAATACAAATAAAGTTGGATATAAATAAAAAGACATTTGGATAGGGTGATGGCTAATGTTTAGATGAAAAAAAGACTAGATGTGAGATGTGTAGATTTTATGTTGCAGGTACAACTGTAGATGAGGCAAAGTTAACTTTTTAATTCTATGCTAAATGCTAACAATAAAAGGGAGTGGGAAGAGTAACAATAAACTTGGTTGTAACATTTGCAAAGCACTTTGCACATATTAATATTACAAGGTGTCCCCAGCTCTCCACTTTTCTTGGTATTGTAGTTAATAATTCAGATGCTTCCCTTATCCTTGATAATGTTCTGGTTGGTGGATTTACACCTTCTAGAAGCTTGAATAGGGGTGCAGAATGTCTCACCCCTCTCCAATGCAGGTCCTATTTATTCGTACATAAATGATTCCCAGTGGGTCACAGACTGAGAGAGAAGCTTCAATTCATGAATCTTCTTAATTCACTGTTGTGAACAACACGGTAAACGGATCTCTGTTCATTTAAGGGGGATCAGTCTCCCGTCCTTCCAAACTGATTACTTTTGCTGGCAAAGCCTTTGATGTAGATAAACATTGCCTCATCCTCACAGATGGAACTGAGAAGCCAATGTGATTAGCAGCATGTGAAGCTGTTTGAACAGAAGTGGTAGCCAGGACTTTTGGAGTTTGGCCTTTGACCTTGATTCTTAATGTCTCTTTTTTCTTATGTGTGGGCTTCTGAGGGAATAAGAGCCAAGACATTCTCCTATCTCTTCTCTTAACTGCATACTGGCTAAGACAACATGACTTCTATGATGTGTCTACAGTGAATCCTGGCTTTGCTCTATCTCTTGCCCATCTCTCTTGACCCTGGTTGCTATCCTGGATCGTCTCTGGGTTATGACCTGGAGCTGAGCCAGGTAACAAAACTAGAGGTCTGGTTTTGTAACCTGAAATTTTTTTTGTCATTCTACATTTCCCTCCCTCTTCTCCTCTCTCTCTTCACCTCTTTGTTCCCTCTACCCCCCTCCCACATACTCCTTCTACTTCCTAGGAAGGTCCCCATTGATTCATGGCCCCAAAGAGGAGAAATTCCATTGTTATCCTCTTTGCAGTAATAATCACATGCCTTATATTTCTGGGATTGTCATCAAGGATTGTGTTTTCCTTATATAGAAGTAATAACTGATAGACTTTTATGATCCATGTTCTTGATAGATTGGGATACATATATAAATATACACAGATATATGTATATATACAGATACACACATGTGTACATATATGTATATGTGCGTGTGTACATGTATGTGTGTTTTTCAGAGCTACAAATTCCACTATAGCTTATGATAACCCATACTGAAAACCTCTCAAGCAAAACTTTATAGTTACTTTGCAGGTTCACTTTTTATGATGTACTAAAAGCACAGTAAAAAATAAAAATCCCAGGAGTCCTAGTATCCTAACAGATTTAAAGAGTGAAGCAGTTTCAAAGGCTGAAAGAAGTTAGGATGGTGTTCTTCTGTGTCCCACCCCCATTGTGTGTAACAGATATAAGAAAATGTATCTACACTATACCTCTCCATTCCTGTTCTGGCTTATTACGATCAGAGTCTCTATTCTGAAGGGAGCTCAACATTATTTCTTGGCGTCTGGGGGCATTTCATCTGGGACACTAAACCATCTCAGATCCCAAGCCTTACCTCTCTGCAGGTATTGAAGGATGTAGTACCACAGGCGTGGGCCACAGGTAGGGTATATCTTGGGTGAGTTTTATTCTCCATCCACCCTCAATTTGAGCCATGAGTTCAGTCTACCCCCAGAAACCTAATCACCACTCTTCCTTCCTCTGCCACCATGAATTGGCACAGGTTACCCAAATTTTAGTGACCTTACCTGGGCATACCTTCACAATGAAGTCACTATCAAGATATATGTTAACTAGATTTGGAGAACTAAATAGGATGCTGGCCCTCCAAGAATCAGAGGCAATAATGATCTGCCCTAACTCCTTTCTCTATCATCAGAAGACCCTAGAGCAGTGGTCACCAAGCTTTTTCATCACATATCCCATCTGTAAAAAACATCTACCCACAACCCCCCATCCCCAAAAGGTGTACATTTAGTTCTTTACAAATTATATACATGTGTGTTGTTAGTACATGTGTATAGTGTACACATTATTAGTTTATGTATATGATAAAACAAAAATTGATATTTTAAATAGATTAAAAAAAAGAGAGAATATTTGATTTGATTTGAAGTTTTAGTAGGAGAGTGACAAAACCAGATCTACACTTTAGGATAATAAGGTTAGCAGCTATTATAGAGGTTGGATTGGAAATGGGGAACTGAGGGAGACAGATTAGAGGCCATTGCAATAGTACAAGAGAGAGGTGATGAGGGTCTGAGCCAGGGTGGTGGCCTGAAGTAACTTGTGTGAACAGAGAAAGTGGGACAGATGTAAAAGATATTGTGGATGGAAAAAGAAAACGATTTGGCAACTGATGGATTGGACATGCTGGATGATAAAGTAAGGAGTTGAAGATGACACCAAATATATGAACTTGGATGACTAGAAAAATTACCCTCAACAGTAACAATGAAGTTAGGAAGAGAGATTAGTTTAGGAGAAAAATAAAGAGCTCTGAGAGGAGATTACAGCTCATATCTACTTGCTTACACTGTGAATCTCATTCTGTCCAACCCAAGATGAAAAGAGGTGAATGCAAGGCTGTGTGTCTCAACCACAAAGTGATCTGAAGGAGGGATTTTCCCAGTAGTACCTGCACAAATATTGTTGTGGGTCCCTAGATTACAGTTAAGTCAAAACTGACCTGAGCAACCTCCTCTGCCTGGCTCAGAATGGGGAGGTTGAGAACTAGCATAGCAGAAGGAAGGGATAGAGTTGGGAAGTCTGAGAACCAGGATGGTTGTGTTAGAGTCCAGTTCTCTGGTTTAGTTAACGTGGGGAGTATGTGATGTGACACATCTTCTCATTAGTTGATCATATAACTTTTAAGATTATGGCATGCCCTCCCAGTAGGTCAGGGCCCTCACTTTTAAAACCACTCACACAGAAGATAGGTACCCTCCCCAGAATAGAATAGGCAAATTTCCTGTTCTATTCTCCTTAGTCTCATACGTCAGTCAACATCTGCTGATATGAAAATACTCCCCTCCTCATCCTATTTCTCTCCATATTCTTTTCCCTATTTACCTTAGCTTCTATAGTCCAACCTGTCATTTCATTTCATTTCATCTTCTGGAATCTCTGATATGTTGACTTAAAAAAAATTCACCATACACTATTAGCTACCCTTAAAACCTTTGCCCTTTCAGTCCACTGAGAGTCATACCTCATCAAACACCAACCTGATGTTACACACACTGCCCTTCACTGTTCCTACTTGTGCTGCTGAATGCCCCTGGAGAAAACTATGTAATCACATCATCTTCAATCATCTAATTCCAACTGGCCCCTTACCAGTGTACAACAACCTGTCCTTTCTTTTGTTCTTCGCTGAATAACTCCGTACCACACTTTCCAAAGCTATTATTCCAAACTTTTTCCTTTATACCATATTTCCTATATCATACAGCTACAATATTCCCAAATTATAACTGGGGAAGATTTAACAAAATAAATTTACATTCTTTTTGTTTGTTTAAAGGAAAACCTGGCTTTTTCCATGGCTAACCTCTTCCAATGTCCTCAGACATAAGTACCCAGTCCCCAGACTGGGCCAGGAAGAAGAGAAAGTATAATCCTTGCTCCTTACTCTTATTTCCAGACTGCTGCACTCAGTGTTGTCTGTTCCTTTGAGGTTCATCCCATGCAACATTATCATCCACTCCAACTCCTTGACATAGTCATTTATGGACCTTTAAGGTCATTCTCTCTCCTTTCTTAAGGAATGTAGTAGTACCTGGCTCAGTTTCCCTTCCTACCCTAAACCCTGCCCTAACATTTGAGGTCATACATGTATATATCTCCTTAAATACTCTGGCTTCCCATTTCATCAACCTCCTCAGCTCCCTTGACCTACACTTTATTATACCTCAGCCATATATATTGATGTTTATACCCTTGTGATCTCACAATCACTAATAACATTCCACTTCATGACCTCTGAACTCTAAGATTTTCTCTGACCATAGCCTCCTCTCATCCAATGTCTCCTGTCTCAACCTTCCCAAATCTACTCATCACAACCACTGGTCACTCGATTTTCCCTTATTTTCCCAGTCTTTCTATCCTGCTTGAGATAAAGTGTGCTATGATGGATAGTATTCTGTGTTTAGTGTTAATCTCCAATGTCCCTTCCAGTTCTAAACCAATGATCCTATGATCTTCCTACTCTTTCTTTAGAAACTGACCCCATCAGTGGCCAGTTTACCATACACTATTAGCTACCCTTAAATCCCTTGCCCTTTCAGTCCATTGATAGTCATACCTCATCTAACAAAAACATGAGGTTACACACACTGCCCTTCTCTAATCCTACTTGAGTTGCTGAATGACCCTGGAGAAAACTATGTAATCACTTCAACTTCAATTATCTAATTCCAACTGGCCCCTTACCAGTGTACAACAATCTGTCCTTCCTTTTGTAATTCCCTGATTAACTCGGTACCACACTTTCCAAAGCTATTATTCCAAGCTTTTTTTCCTTTCTACCATATTAACTATATCATACAGCCACAACACTACCAAATTATAACTGGGAAATATTTAACAAAATAAATTTACAAGAAAACAGTTAACATTACATTTTAAAAACTAAGTCAATCTGTGTCCAGCAGAGATCTTCATATACAAATTAGTTTTATTTTAGTTTGATACACCTCAGGCCTATGCCAACCACTTTGTATAGGGAGCTATAATAATTGCCAGAACAAAGTTCTCATTACTTGGGAATACCCACTACATTCCTACTACATCTGCCTTATTACTTTAACATGCATATTTCATGTAAGGTATTAATACTATTTAGTAATATCAACAAAATATTATCTCTAATTTGGTACTGATTTGATTATTTGATTGCAATATGATTAATACTCAAATTATTCAAAGCAATTTCTTGTAGGTGTAAATTTAATTTTTTAATGAAATTTGGTGTTTTTCAAGATTCAGTGTGTGAATACTAAGTAATCTAAAAACTTTTAAAGTCTTTTTTTAAATGCTTTATTAACTTCTGATTTGCATCATTAATTTCCACCAGATTTTGAGTTACAAATTTTCTCCCTGTTTTTCCCCTACCTACCACCCCAAAATAGAAGTCTCACAGGATATCCCCTCCTCCAGTCTGCTCTCTCCCATATCTTCTTCCATATCCCCTTCAACTTTTCCAATAGGGGATGGTGGATCTCCATGCCCCAGTGCCTGTATATCTTATTTCTCAATTACATGTAAAATAGTATTAATAATAGTATACATATAATTTTAAGCATTTGATTTTAAAACTTTGAATTCCAGATTCATTCCCTTCCTCCCTTGTCACCTACCCTTACTGGGAAGATAAGCAGTTCAGTACAGGTGGTACATGTATAGCTAATGCAAAACATTAACATAGAAGATATATTGTAAAAGACTGACTATATTTCCCTCCTTCCTATCCCACCTCCCACTTGTTCTATTCTCTACTTTGATCCTGTCTCTTTTCAAAAGTGTTTCCAACTTCCCTCCTCCCCAGCCTGCCCTCCCTTCCATCATTCTCACTCTCATCCCCTTCCCCCTATTCTCCTGTAGGGTGAGATACCCTATTTAGTGTGTATGTCATTCCCTCCCTGAGCCAAATTCAATGAGAATGAGGTTGGCCCATTCCCTTTTGCCTTCCTATTCTTCCCCTTCATTGTAATCATTTTCCCTCTGCCTCTGCTATATGAGATAGTTTACCCCATTCTGTCTCTCCCCATCTCCTCTAGTTATATTCCTCTCTCACCTCTTAATTTCACCTTTTAAGTATCATCCCTTCCTATTAACATGGTCCTGTGCCCTCTACTATGTATACCTATAAACATATATACACACATTCACATAAGTATTCATATGCCCGTATACCCTCCGATATAGACACATACACACACACATATTTCTATTCCCTTCAACTATTTTCATACTGAGAAAAGTTTAATCAGTTACAATTATCGTTTTTCCATGTAGGAATGTTAATAGTTCAACCTTGATCTGTGGCTTATGATTTCTTTTCCCCATTTACCTTCTCAAGCATCTCTTGTTTCTTGTATCTGAATGTCAAATTTTCTATTCAACTCTGGTTTTTTTCATCAAGAATGCTTGAAAGTCCTCTATTCCACTGAATGACCATATATTTCCCCTGAAACATGATACTCAGTTTTGCTGGGTAGGTGATTCTTGGTTTTAATCCCAGCTCCTCTGCCCTCCAGAATATCATATTCCAGTCCCTTCAATCCCTCAATGTAGAAGCTGCCATATCCTGTGTTATCCTGATTTTGTTACCATAATATTAAAATTGTTTCTTCATGGCGGCTCATAATATTCTCTCCTTGATCTGGGAATTCTGGAACCTGGCTATAATATTCCTAGTTTTCTTTTTGGGATCTTTTTAAGGAGGTAATTAGTGGATTCTTTCAACCTCTATTTTGCTCTCTGGTTCTAAAACATCAGGGCAATTTTCCTTGAGAATTTCTTGGAGGATGATTTCTAGGTTCTTTCTTTGACCATGACTTTCAGGTAGTCCAATAATTTTTAAATTATCTCTCCTGGATCTATTTTCCAGGTCATTGGTTTTTCCCATGAGATATTTCACATTGTCTTCTATTCTTTCATTTGTTTGGATCTGTTTCACATCATCTTGATTTCTCATAAAGTCACTAGCTTCCCTTTGCTCCATTCTAAATCTGAGGGAATGATTCTCCTCACAGTGAGCTTTTGAGCTTCTTTTTCCATCTGGCAAATTCAGCTTTTTAAGGCATTCCTCTCCTCATTGCCTTTTTGAGCCTCTTTTGCCAGTTGAGTTACTCTGTTTTTTAAGGTGTGATTTTCCTCAGTAAGGCTCTTGACTCTCATTTCATAATTTTCTTTAATTGTTCTCATTTCTCCTCCCAATTTTTCCTCCACTTCTCTTATCTGCTTCTTAAGATCCTCTATGCCCTGTAACCAGCTGGTATTTTCCTTGGAAGTTTTTGGTGCAGCAGTTCTGACTTCACTATCTTCCTCCTGTTCCATGCTTTGCTCCTTTTTGTCCCCAAAATAGGAGTCTAATGTTGGAATCTTCTGTCTCCTTTGTTTCCTTTACCTGGTCATGTCACCCCTCAGTCACTTGACCCCTGGGCTTTTTGCCACAGTAGGACTCTGCCACCAGACAGGGGAGCTTTAGTCCCAAATGCTGGGGTTTTCTCAGCTGCCGGAGGTATAAGTTGGGTACTCTCTCTGAAGCCTTCACACGCTCTGGCAAGCTGTTCACACACTCCAGGACCTCCACCCTAGACCACAATTAAGATCCAAGCAGATTAAAGCAAGGGCGATTACCCCTTAGACTGGTCACTTGGTCCCCTTACAGTCTGCAGGCCAGGAGCTGAAGCTACAAAGTGGCGCCGGATGCACGGCAGGGGTTCCTCAGCAGCTTCTTGCCCTGGGGGCAAAAGCCAATGCTCTCCCAACTACTGGTCCCAAAGTCCACATTGCACTGACCTCTCACTTTGTCCTTCACATTTACATGTTGATAAATCTGGAAACAGCCACAGATGCTGGTGATCTGGAGTCCCTCCACCCGGCGGCTGGTCAGGCCCACCCTGGGACTAAAACCTCTTGGTGGAGCTGGGCACTGGCGGATTCCTGCCGGCCTGCTGGGCTGTCCTCAGGGGAGGTTAGCTTCTCTGTGTCACTTTGTGGGTTCTGCACCTCCAAAGTTTGTTTAGAGTCCCCTTTTACATGAATTGGGGAAGGTGGATGCCAGAGCTGCCATGGAAGTCCTGCTTCTACTCCACCACCTTGACTCCACCCCACAAGTCTTTCATTTTTTGATCCCGAACGATGGCTTATATATGACCTGTGTCAAAATATCACCCTTTTTCTGAATCATCATCTTGGGCCCAGAAAATAATCATAATTCAACTAAATAAGAGGATATCATCTAGACAGACATGAGTTATATATGTCACAATCCACTCCTGTGTCTACTTTCATATTGAAGTCACTGTCTATCAAAGTTTATGTTGACTTAGTTTGGAGAACTGTATCAAGTTCTTCCTATAATTTCTTTATTTCTTTTTCTTTGACAAAAGAGTTTGGTACTAAGCTGCAATTATCTCCATGGGAGTGCTAGTTAATATGATATCATCACGAATACTTCAAAGAAGATGACAAAAGTATACCTGAAATGATATTTCTTGTTTCCTTTGGGTACATGATGAAATCAACTCCATCAAGTCCTTTATTTGCTTCTTGAAGGAAAACCTGTGAGCTATCTCATTTAATTGTAACTTCTTTATGTCTCCTGGTTTCATTTCACACATTGGTTCTCATTCTTTGATCTCAAGATCTCTTTTCACCTTTAAAAATTGAGGATCACCAAAAAAGTTTTTGTTTATATCTACTGATATTTACCACATTAGAAATTAAAGTACCTTAATATTATTATGAAAATATTTTTGATCTCTTAAGCCTGCCGAAAGGGTCTCGGGAACCCCCAGGAATTACCAGACCACATTTTGAGAACTTGTGTTAATGGAAATATCCATGGGGTTCAAGTCCCCCAATAGCACTCAAGTTGTTGGTCAATGGATAAAAAAATTCACATTTAGATACAAATAGTTCATTAAGGTGCATAGATGGTAATTCATGGTATTGATTCATGGCAATTTTCTACTATTCTGCCACTATCATTTTGGAAATGGAAGGAATTACAGGACTGAGAGTCATTGGTATTTTTACCTGTTAAATGGGTTGCCAAAGCAAAATGATTTCTCAGTTAGTAGTGACCTTCTTTGAGCCTTTCCATTCTTATCTAGGTCAGGCCCTAGAGGATGGAGACAATTCAATGTCCTGGAACTATACTAGTAGTATATTCTTGAATCTAGCACAATTTATATTAAACAGTAACTTGAAAGACTAGAGAAGTGAGAGGACACAATATGGTTCAATTGGTGCAAGTGCTTATTTATGTAAATACATTTCCCCAAATATTATTGGCCTTATCATACATTTACTTGAAATCTGACACTAAATGGGAAGAAGAAAAATGAGGGATTAAGTTTTACTTCAGAAATTGACTGTGGGACCCTGAGTGAATGACTTAACCTTTCCGAGTCTATTATGGAAATTTTAGGATCATAGACTTAGAGATGGAATAGATCTTCTAAGTCATTCAGTCCAACCTACTAATTAAGTTTACAGAAATTACTCATTTAAAGATGCTGAGGCTCAAACAAGTGAAATGATTTCTGCAGAACCACAGAGGATCTGAAACAAGATCCTCTGCTTTTAAATCCAGAACTCTTTGCACTCTATCTCCTAATTAGTATCCTTATCTCTAGGCTCTCCTCTTCAATCCAGTACATTCCTTTCAAGAAACAAGCTTTAGTTGTTTCCTCTATAAAATATAAATTGTTGGGGCGGCCAGGTGGCTCAGTGAGTAAGAGCACCGGCTCCAGTGTGGAGATGACCTGGAGATCAAATCCAGGCTCAGATACTTAGCACCACACCCAGAAATAACTGGCCATGTAACCTTGAGCAAGTTACTTAACCCCAATTGCTTAATAATAAAAAAAAATATATTAACTGTTCTATCATTTAAAACCCTTCAGAATTTTGCTTCTCCCTATTTTTCCAAATGGATTTCATGATATTGTCTTGGTACTCTTACCTTTTAGTCAAATTGGCATACTTGCTGCTGCCAGGTCATGATGTTCCCTTTCTTTCCTCCATCTCTTTGCATGGGCTATCTTTTCATGCCTGCAATGTTCACTTTTCTCACCTTCACTTCTTAGAATTTCTAACTCCCTTCAAGGTTCAGTTTAAATAAAACTTTTGGTGAATCTTCTCCTTAATTACTTTGCATCTAGCTTGAATTTGTTTTCCTGTATTTTGTTTCCCCACCTAATGTACTATAAGCTCCCTTACGGATGGGATTGTTTTGTCAGTGTATTCCCAGAACGTAGTACCAGTTTTGTACCTAACAAGCAAATAAAAAAAATGGATTGTAGAACTGAGTGCAAAAATGGGTGTAAATTTCAGTCAGTCTGCAATAGGCTTTGAAACACTCCATTATCCTGAATTTTATTGTAGAGGTAACTGGGAGTCCCTTTAGATTTTTGAGTAGAAATAAAAATCATCGGTCCCACCTTTTAAGACTACTTTGCCAGCTGTCGGAGTACTGATTATCTCTGAAATAGAACCTAAGCTCCTGGAGGGCAGGCGCTGTTTAAGTTTCTGTCCTTAGCCCCACAAGAAGCATGTTGAGTTCTTGACCCATTGGTGTAAGGGGTGGGCACCAGAAACGCGAAAGCCCGAAAAGTGTGAAGGAGCCTGACTTGGAGTGTGTGGTGGGGTGGTAAATACTGCGTAAATAGGGAGAATGCTGAATTAAATAATGCAATTTAAGTTGTGAAGGAGGTATCTACGAAGCTGGAAAGGGAGGAGTAAAGTAGGGGGTTTGGACCCTGGCCCGGGCCTGGGAGGGACACTCTCAGAAGCGACGGGCAAGTCATTTGGAAGAGCACGTTTCTGGGGGTGCGAAATCACGAGCTCAGCTGTGCGGGGGTCACCCCAGCAAAGTACGATCCTCCCCAATAAGAAGCCCCGCGGTCCCTCTCAAAGTCGTCCACGCGAAGAAAGGAAGCAGAAACCCAAAACCTTACTTTCTAAGGGTCCTCGCCCTTTCCGATGAATTACAGGCGACGCCCACGTCGGGCGCTTTTAAATGACGCCACGACCCAGTTCTCCCGAGACAGCAGAAGAGCGGAAGCTCTCGCGATATCACAATCCGGGGAGTTCTGACGGAAGGAAGTGGGAGGGGCCGCACTCCCAGACGTCGCGCGAGGTGGCTCTCTCCGGCTGGTGTCTGCGCATGCCCCTGTGTTCTGCTGAGGCGTCTGCTAGCTTTCTGTCTTAAACTGTTGGTCGCTGCGGGTCCCCGCCTTCCTTCTCCACTTTTCTCCTCCTCTGCCTCCGCCTTTCTGCCCCCGCCTCCGATGGAGAGTTGGCTGGTCGGCGGCTGGTGTCCGGAGTCAAGGGCACCTGGGGCGGGATGGTGCAGCAGAGCCAGGTGAGGACCCCGGCTGTGTGACCTTCGCCTCTCTGGGCCTCAGTTTCCCCATCTGGAAAATGAGGGGTTTAGGCCGGGAATGACCACGGGGGTCCCTTCTCGCTCCAGATCTATGATCCTAGAAAATGGAGTGGTTCTTTCGTTTTATTATGCCATAGCTGCCCTGTATATAGCTGGTTGGTATGTATTTGCACGTTGTTTCCTTTAGATTGTAAGCCCCCTGAGGGCAGGGACCTTCTTTTGGCTATTTGTGTCTCCGGAGATAAGTACAGTTCCTGGCACATAGTAGGCGCTTAATAAATGTTGATTGAGTAATTATGTAGCTTGCTTTGTATTTATTTGTTTTCTTGTCTCCCCTGTAAGCTCTTTGAGGGCAGGGACTGCCTTTTGCCTCTTCTGCTTAGCATAGTTCCTGGCACGTAGTTGGCAATTAATAACTGTTGACTGATTGAGTAAACCAGTGGGTCACCAGTCAGTCATATTTCCACACTAACTAGGCTAGATCTCTGCCTTCTCTTATTACCTCCCCTTTCCCCAAGAAAAAGGAGAAAATCTTGTCTAAAGAAATGATAAAGAGTAAAATGAGCAGAACCAAAACATTGTATACAGTAACAGCAATATTGAAGGATGATCTGCTGTGAATGACTAGACTTAGCTGTTCTTAGCATTAGAATGATCTAAGACTATTTCTAAGGACTCATGATGAAAAATGCTGTTCACTTCCAGAGAAAAAACTAATGGAGTCTGAATACAGACTGAAGCGTATTTCTTAAACTTTCTTTACCATTCTTGGAAGTTTTTTGTCTGTGGTTTTTTTTTTTTTTTTTGCTGCAACATGGCTAATGTGAAATGTTATGCATGACTACACATATATAATATATCAAATGTTTTGCTTCTAAAGGGGGGAGAGGAGAAGGAAAGAACATGGAACTCGTTAATTTTTTTTAAAATGTTATTTTTTGTCTACAGGTAATTGAGAAAAAAATAAAATGATTAAACAAAAGGAATGATAGGGATGCATTAGCAGGGATGAACTATTTAAATTTAAATTTTTTTTTTCAAATTTTAACTATTGTCTTGAGTTAGAGGACCTAGGTTCAAGTCCTGCCTCTGATGCTTACTGCCTATGTGACCTTGGGCAAATGACATGGCCTCTCTAGAACTTGATTTCCTCATCTGCAAAAGGATGGCCTCCGAAGTCCCTTCCAACTCCTAGGTTGGCTCCAGATCCTATGATCTGGCCTGAGATGACTGTGGCTTCGGTAACAGACTATGCCTGAGGATATTGAGAGGAAAGGCTCTTTAAAAAGCACCTCTGTTCCTTCTTTCCCCTCAGATTTGTGCAGTCACTTCAAAGTTCACCTTGCTTGTTTGGAGCCAGACTTGTGTCAGGTTCAAGTGAACCCTAACTGGCCTCACCCTCATTTTTTTTTTTACTCTTCCAACTCTTATCAGTACAAACCTTGAATTCAGTAAGAATAATACAAACACCTTTTTAGCATTAGAAAGTGATTAGTAAAGTTGTAACTTTTGTTGCAGATGCTCGGAACAGCATTTGAATTTTTTAAAATGGCAGGATCATGTGTCCTCTTAAAGAAAAAGATGTCTTGTGTAAAATTGTCCAGTGATGAATTTATTTCAGTAACTTAGAACTGATGATTGTATGGTAGTTAATGTTTTGCCTTGCTTTTTGGAGTATTGTTTAACTTCCTTGAAATACCTCTAAATTCAGGGTTTCGAGAATTTCTTAGTGAGCCTGGGAATTAATTAACCTGTCTGACCTGTGTTTCAAGTCCTCATTATGATTTCAGTCCCTGCTTGTACCCACCCTCTTCTACCTGCTTTTGTAAATGTTAATATTATTTCGTATGTTATGTAACGTAATCGTCAGCAACTGGGTCATAGGACAGTAAGACATGAGTTATATGAAAAAACCTTAGAAATCATCCAGTCCAACCCCTTCATTTTGTAGAGGAAGAAACTAAGGCACCTTCTGTTAAGATAATGCATCCGTGAGTTATTTCACAATAAAGAATATAAAAATTTTCACTTAGTTGGTCTGGTATAATTTTTTTTTAATTGGCTTACTAGTCAAAGTCCTTATTCCTGACTGGTGTAAAAATGAAACAGGTCTAAGATTGTGAGTTATTTGCTGTCAGTAAAATGACAGATGAAACCTCAAAGTTTGAGGACCGACCTAAGGAATATATTCCACTGGAGTTTGAATTTGAAAACTTGAACGTTTTTAAACAACAAAGAATTTTATTAATTTTCTCAAGGTCTGAATTTGTTGATTTATTGACAATTTTATATATGTATTTTTAATATGTAAAACTCTTTAGTTCAACATTTTTACAATGCTTATTGTTTGCAAAACTGCCTAGGTAATTAAAATTATATACTTTCAGGGTATGGTAATTTAAGCTTTTGAGTGTTTATGGTATCCTGGGAAAGGGCACTGAACTGGGAAGTCAATAAAACCTAATGTCCATTCATGGCATTAATTACATGTAACTTTGTGTACTTTTTAAGCTTCAGTGTCATCATCTGATAAATAAATGAATTAGACTATATTGTCATGAAGGACTGTTCCTAAAATTCTAAAGTTTTTTTTTTGTTGTTCCTTCTACTTGGGAGGAAAAATAAGAGTGGTATGTTATTGATGACCTTTTCTCCTCTGCTCTCTGTAGGTTACTGTGTTGTATTTTGCAAGAAGTGCTGAATTAGCAGGTGTTCGTTCAGAGACCATTTCTGTCCCACAACAAATAAAGTCTCTGAAGCTGTGGGAAGAGATTGAAAGTCGACATCCTAGGTAGTTTAACATTTGTGGAATTTGTTGGGTTGGTGAGGGTGGGAGACATTTGGTAAGGTGTGGTCCTAAGTGCCATTGCCCCATTTCCAGAGTAAAGGCAGTCCTGAGTGGTGATCATTGATAGCCCATTTGGTGTTAACAGGGTAGACTAGACTTCACCCAAAAGGTCATTTTCTTCTGGTGAGACATGTGATTCGTATAGTCTCCAGAGGATAAAGAAGGCATTATGGCATATTGGAAATGGTGCTAGGAGTACCAGGTGTCAGAGGGTCCTGAGTTTGTGCCAAATTGGCCATATGACCTTTGGCAAGTCACTTAACCTCTCTAGACCTTAGTTTACTTTTCTTTGAAAAAAAGGAGTTGAACTAGATGATCTTGAAGGTACATCCCCATGGCACAATTCTGTGTGAACATATCAGCAATTGGCACAACTGCTCTTCCCTGACACAGATGAATTAAGTAATCTTTGTTCATGATTTCACAAATATTTGTTTTTTCCAGTTCTTTCCCATATTTCTATTGTTCACAAGTTTATTTTTTGTTGCTATTTATTCATTTGACTATGATATATTGCGAGTTCTCTTTTTTTTTCTTTTTTACATAGGCAAGTTAGCTGACATCATCCTAGAATAGGACCATGATTTGCTGTATGAGGGAGAGGACACCTTGTGGACTTTGGTCCTGACCAGTAAATAGAGTGATCTTAAATAGTATCACTGGTCCTTATTTCTTCAAAAAATTCTGGATCTGGGGTGGCCAGGTGGCTCAGTGAATAGAGCACTGGCCCTGGAGTCAGGAGGACCTGAGTTCAAATCCGGCCTCAGATACTTAACACAAAACTAGCCATGTGACCTTGGGCAAGTCACTTAACCTACCTTTCTCTCTCCAAAAAGAAAAAAAAAATCTGGATCCAGTTACTTCCCACTATTTCCAGTTCCTACAACATGTTCCCCTGTTTCATACAAAATGTGTAAATTTGACAGCTAAAAAAGTGAGTGAATTTAAACGTCTGGATTTAAGTATCTGCAAACATGATATAAAAAATAGCATACACTGTTGGTTTTTACTGGTAGGTTTTTTTTTAGAAAATGCTATCATTTTTCAGATTGTTTTGTTTTGTTTTTTCTGGGCAGACATAGGAGTTAATGTGATGTGGTGGAAATAAAATTGAATTTGGAGTCAGGAGAAATGAGTTTGAATGCTGGCTTTGCTGCTTTTTACCAGTGTAATTTTAGGTAACTCACATTACCTCCTAGGGCCCTAGTTTTCTTATCTGCAAAATGTGGTGTTTTAAAGTTTTGAGAACATTAATAATTATAATAACTTTTGGACATTTTTATAAATTATTTTTGTACTTATTCTGTAATATAATTTTAATGTTTAACAGACGTTTAATGTAGATATTTTCATGTAGATATAATATGGTACCATATTTAACATGATAATTTTAGTAATGATTAATAGCTTTCAGGAGAGAATACACAGATTTGTAGCATGATCATGTATCTACCTCCCTTTTTTTTTTTTTTAAGCAATCAGGGTTAAGTAACTTGCTCAAGGTTACACGGCCAGTTATTTCTGGGTGTGGTGCTGAGTGTCTGAGCCCGGGATTCGGTCTCCAGGTCGTCCCAACACTGGAGCCGGTGCTCTTACTCACTGAGCCACCTGGCCGCCCCTAAGCAATTGGGGTTAAGTAACTTGCTCAAGGTTACACGGCCAGGTGTTTCTGGGTGGGTGCTAAGTGTCTGAGCCCGGGATTCGATCTCCAGGTCTTCTCAACACTGGAGCCGGTGCTCTTACTCGCTGTGCTACCTGGCTGCCCCTGTATCTACCTCTCTTTAGAGTCAAGCTAAAAGTATAACCTGAGGTTGAACTTAAACCACATGCTATTTTGAGTTTGCCTGCCTGTTCATAAAGCTGAAAAAAAAAAAAGAGGTCTTTCATATGCCTGATCATGTGGAAACACATTTGGCTCTATAGTGCTTTCCTAGATATTAGGAAATCCTCCTTTCCTATGGCCTAGTATATATCATCTTCAGCATATATTTTTTAAAATGTTGCATGACCCACATAAAGAAGGCAGAGTGGAATATTGGTTAGGGGCCTGGCCTTGGAGTCAGGAGGATCTGTCTCTTACATGTGTATGATGATGGACAAGCCATTTAATGAATCAGTACCTCAGAAGACTGTTTAAGACTTTTAGTTATAGATGAGTCACTGATCATCAACACTAGAGGATGAAATCACAGGTGAAGACAAGAAAAAGACACTTTATAGTAAATACTATCTTCATCACTCAGCTGCTGGTTTATTAGCAATCTGATGTCATCTTTTTGCTTAAGTGGGGAGAGCAGTGAAAGGGCTTGACTGATGGACTGAAAAGATCAGATCTTTTTTACTCAAAATGTGAGGTGAAAGCTTGCTTGGTAAACTTCACCCAACAAAAATGGTAGTTTATACCTCCAATGGCATTTAATGATCATCTGAGGGTACAACAGAATTCTGTTAAAAACAATCTGGGATGTACCAAGCCAAATCATATTCTCCTAAATATATTGGTAAAAAAAGTTCAACATTAATAGTTTTAAATCTTGACGTATGGTGTTATCGGTAAACAAAAATTATAGAATGCAGGGATAAAGTATTCTATTTCCACTAGGGATAGAAAAGGAAAAAATTGATTTTGAGCAAGAGATTTGCCTTTTTTTATTGAATTCTTTCTTAAAGTGAACTTATCCCATACAAAGGGAGAGTAATATGTAGAGCAATGTATATCATCTATTGTGTAGTTTCATTTTTTCTTTTAACCTTTTCCATTCTTCTCATGAATGTCTCAATTCTTGTTTTTGGTGTTTTTTTTTTAATGCATTTTTCTGTGTGCTTCCTAGCTTTGTAGAATAAGAAATATAACACTTAGCACCCACCCAGAAACACCTGGCCGTGTAACCTTGAGCAAGTTACTTAACCCCAATTGCTTAGGGGCGGCCAGGTGGCTCAGCAAGTAAGAGTACCGGCTCCAGTGTTGGGACGACCTGGAGATCAAATCCCGGGCTCAGACACTCAACACCACACCCAGAAATAACTGGCCGTGTAACCTTGAGCAAGTTACTTAACCCTGATTGCTTAAAAAAAAAAAAAAAGAATAAGAAATATATCTACTCTGGATTGAGTTTCCACATTTTGGATTTTGAGAAGAATAAAATTTCAGTTGTTGGTTTCAGAAACTTACCACAACTCTGATACCTTCTTTAAAATGATGGTTTAGCTTTTCTGTCTTCTTCAGGTTAGCTGATGTAAGAGATCAGGTGATATTTGCTGTTCGTCAGGAATATGTCCAGCTTGGAGATCAACTCCTGTTCTTACAACCAGGTGACGAAATTGCAGTTATTCCCCCCATTAGTGGAGGATAATAACTCTGGGCTGTTGGGGTATGTATAATTTCCACTTGTTACCAGTGTCATGTAGAAGAAAAATATATGAGAAAACTTGTCAGCAATTCTCTTGGGCTTGCTGGGGTTTTTTTGTGTGTTGTTATGTGCCTGGGCCAGTTATTTCTATTCTAATGCCATATTAATATCAATCTGAAGCATTCATGCATTGTAAAATCAATCATAGGGGTGGGGAACCTGCTACATGTGATCCTCTAGGTCCTCAAGTGCGGCCCCTTGACTGGATCCAGACTTCACAGAACAAATCCCCTTAATAAAAGGATTTGTTCTGTAAACTTGGTCTCAGTCAAAAGGCTGCACTTGAGGACCTTGAAGGCCACATGTGGTCTTGAGACTGCAGGTTCCCCACCCCTCAGAATTTCTAGAACAAGAAGGGACTTTCAGAGGGCATCTGGTCTGATTCCTTCACTTTAAAGATAAGGAAATTTGAGACCCAGGGAAGCTAAGCGACTTGCTCAAGATCATGTACATAATAGTCATAAAGACGTATAATTTGAATATAAGTCCTCTGACTGTACACTCATTGCTTTTTCTCTTGTACCACTGCTTCCTATTTTGGTTCTGTTTTATTCACTTGCACAAGGATCCTAATCAAAGTATGTAATGAACAAAGGATCACTTCATTGTTGGAATGGGAAAATGTTATACTTTATAAGGGAGATAGCATGTTTCTTTTGTGTGGGCCTTACAAGCAGTGCCTGAGGTAGCACCACTGTGGCCCACCAGGGCCATGATATCTTTGTAAGCTATTCAACTGAAATCTGACATTAATTGTGTGTTTAATGTGTATCTGTGTTCCAGCCTTGGCCTAATATAGACAGAAAGAATGTGACATGGTTTATGTTATCCATTTTAAAGTTTAGAAAATTTTATTTTCTTTACGTCTAAATACATGCCTTCAAATGTTATAGTAATATAAAATATATACATACACATATGCATATGAATACACATGTATATATTTACATACATATAATACTGTTTACCTTCTCTAGATGTATATCAGAAAGAATATTTCATACATATGAATTTGTTTCATTTCTACAGTTAAAAAAAACTAATTTCTGAACTTGTGTTACATAATCTCAGAACTATCCATAAATGATTCTTGCAGTGGTGTAGACAGTATAAGTAACATAAATTATGGCTGTGGAAAATAATTTGTATTTTAAAATTTCCAGACCAAAGATTGGTCACTGATTATGGTTCTTTCAAAGAAAAAGAGGTAGAAAGAAAGTGTGGTGGTGAATTGACTGTAGTTGTCCTTGCCTATATATTCTAGGCCTGTAGTTTGGTAATCAGTAACAGTATGGAAGAAACTTTTCTTTCCCTAAATATATAGCCAGGATTTTGCCAGGATGTGGCACAAGTCGCAGTCATGACTTGTGCTGTAATTATCAGCTTATTCTTCCCTTCTCACTGCTGCAGCTAAACCCTTTGGGACTGAGTACAAGAGCAGTGCCAGTGCAGGAGAGGAACGGAGGGGCAGTGGAGACAGCCCACTTCAGGGTCAGGGTGTGTGTAAAAGGATCCCATTTGCTAGATGCAATAAGAAGTGTCCCTCACCCTGGCAGGTGATAGTATGGCAGTTAGGGAAATTGTGGAGTGGGAGGAAGTGAATCATCAGAACTGATTTATTTGTCCTTCCAGAGACTAGGGGGTCTGTAGGGGAGACATTGTCGGCAGGGCCAACTTGAAATTTAAGGTCCTTGAAGACCAGGTTGTAGCTGCAGAAGGATTCTGGCCCTTCTGGATTTTATGGCCTCGAACAAGTTACACCAGTGCTCTGAGCTTCTTTTTCCCCATTTGTAAAATGGAGATAATAATACTTCACAAAGTTGCTATAAAGAAAGCACTTAGTAAACAGCAGGGTGTGATGTGAATATGAAACAATTCTGTTATTGTCATCATACTTGACATATAATTACTCCTGCTATATCTTACATGAACGTAAATTAAAGGCTGTCTCTCCCAAAGCTTAACTCACTACATTAGTGCACAGTTAGCCTGTGAGCTAGGGACTTCCAACCTCAGTGTCCAACCAGTTCCACCTTATCATCTAGTATCTCATTTGTTTTTGTTTTTGGTCCTCTAATACTTGAGAAGAGAAGGAAAAGGTTAATAATAATGCTAAGTGAATTCTGGAAATATTTTTGCTTCTAGGGAATCTACGAGTGCAGTTGAAGACAAACCTAAAGACATAATCAAAATTACTTCTGAGAAGCTCTCAGTAGATGAAGTCTCACAGTTGGTGATTTCTCCTGTCTGTGGAGCTGTCTCTCTGTTTGTGGGTGAGTTTTAATTTTCATGTTTTTCTAAGTAGCACAGGAACAATCCAATCATCTGATTGTTGCTTCTGTTCAGCTGAAACATGACTTCTGAGTCAAAATTTTCAAGGTTTACTAATAAATATTCTGACAATGTGAAGTTAAGGAACTTATTTGTTTAATATTTTATTTAGTATTTTAGTGAGTTCCAAAAAACTCCAGCTCAAATTCTAATATGTAAGGAACAGGAAAACACGTACAGTCATTACTCGGAATCTTTAACTTTCTCTCTCTTTTTTTTCTTTTTCGGAGGGGGGAAGGCAGGGCAATGGGGGTTAAGTGACTTGCCCAAGGTCACACAGCTAGTAAGTGTTAAGTGTCTGAGGCTGGATTTGAACTCAGGTCCTCCTGACTAGCAACCCCCTATTTTTCTCTTAATGTTGAAGTATAATTCTCCTATTTTAGAAACAATACAGTAACATCAATTATTTTCTTTTGAGTGTTGAATATTCCCTAGTGGTGCCATAAGAGGAACGCTGTTTCATTCCTCTGAGTGAAATAATTTTGTGTGGTTTGGAAGACTATGATAATGATTCCATGTTCGGTTTTTTCCTCAAATCTAAGTCTGTAGATAGTCAATTACAATTACTACATAGCTTCTGGAAAAGCACTTAAGTTAATATTGGACTGATTAAGTTTATTCTGTGGAGAAAAAAATCATTTTTCTTTTGATACATAATATTTGGGTTTTTTTTAAGGAATATGTGATTTGTCACCAATTAAATTTTTTGTTCTATTTTAGGGACTACAAGAAATAACTTTGAAGGAAAAAAAGTTGTTAGCTTAGAATATGAAGCATATGTGCCAATGGCAGAATCTGAAGTCAGAAAAATATGTGTCGCTGTTAGACAGCAGTGGCCAGTCAGGCATATAGCCGTGTGCCATCGGCTTGGGTGAGTTGGGCCTCATTTCATCTTGGTCAATTTCAATGCCATTTGCTTCTGTTTTAAAACTTGTGTTGATCATAATATGGAGTATTTGACACAATAATGCTGCAACTGAGCTATATATGTCAAGGGAGAAAGATAGATATGTAGTAAAAATCTAAGGACAGTTGTTATATTTCACCTTTGGCTTTCTTTTTAAGTTTTTTTTTCCTTTTTCTCTTTTTCTCCAAATACTAAATTCATCAGCATAATTTATTCCAGTCTTTTCTACACATAGCGTGTGCCTTAGTATCAATAACACTGTTGTGCTCTGTCTGATAGCAGTAGGAATTAGTGAAGATATGCCTATAGGACATACTTAAAATTCTTGAAAATTCTCAGTTGTCCATGACCTGAGTCTAATGGACCAGTACCCTCAGACTTTTTTTCTTTTCTTCTTTTGAAGAATCACGTTGTACTTTTTAATGGAGCCTGCCTATCATGCCAGATATTCTTTTTAAAGTAAAGTGACTGGCAGAAATTTAATTTCGTTCATATTCTTATATAATTAAGAGAAATGATGAGGAGGTAAAAGAAGTGGAAAAAAAGTAATGGAGTTTCATGTTTTCTAGGGAGTTTTTGAAATGGGGTCTCTGTTTATTGGGGGTACAATGTACAATGGATAGAATGATAGAAATTGGTAGAAAAGACTTTCTCTACTCAGATGTACCATAAAATATTCAGCATGATGTGTACAATATAATTGATTCTTTTCCTTCTCTAAAAGACAAAATAGATGTGTAGCAACAAATTGGCTCTATTTTCCTATTTGGATACAACTTTGGTACAGAATATAGTTTCAACACTATGTTTAAGAACCATATGATATTCTTATAGAAAACTCTAGGTATGAGTGGTACTTAGCAGATCACCCTTATTACTTAAAATACAAGTTGTTTAAATTTATTTTAAAACATTTTTCCCCTCTATCTTATTTCAGCTTAGTTCCAGTAACAGACGCAAGTGTGGTCATTGCTGTGTCTTCAGCACACAGGGCTGCATCCCTTGAAGCTGTAAAATATATTATCGATACATTAAAAGCCAATGTTCCAATTTGGAAAAAGGTAAAAAACTTGATATGTGACTTTGTCACTTGAAAATATTTATATATATATATATGCTCAGGATATATCATATATTATATTGTGTATTATATTATTACATATTACAATTATAATATATTCCATATGTTACATATTATTCCTGAATTTTCTAGCATCATATATGCTGAGGAATCCTTATCACCTTAGGGTTGATCTATTACATTTAGCTTCTTAAAGCACTGATCCCTCATGGCATGTTCCTCCCTTATTTACAAACCCTAAAATATATAGAACAAAGTCAGTATTTCTTATCCTGTCATTCAAGGCCCTCCACATTCTATTCCCAGTCTACCTTTTCAGCCTTACATTCTGTTACTTTTCTTGTGAATTCTAGCCAACTTGGTCTATAAATTGTTCCTCAAACATGCTTATACTTTACTAATTATATGTTCACTTGCCTGGGATATTTTCCCTTCTTCATACTATCTTTCATTTTCATACTTTTCCCCTGCCCACTCAGGTTCAAATTAATCTTTCCTTCAAATTTATTTTCTTGATATCTTTTAATTTGAAGAATTTATGTCCCTTGAGAGCAATAGCCATTTATTGTATCCACTATGGTACCTGAAATATGTGTGTGTGTGTGTGTGTGTGTGTGTGTGTGTGTGTGAAATATGTATGTATATATGTGTATGGCTAGGATAAATCTATGATTTTACTCCCAATGCAAATTGTCACCTTCTTTGAAATTTATAGTCTGAAAGTGTTGCCTGGACAAGAGGTTAAATGGTTAATATGTGTCAGAAGTAGGATACTTGGCTCTAGAACCAGGAAGTAGTAGCTTTCAAGTCACTTTCTACTCTATAGTACTTCTCTACAGAAGACCTAAGTCTTAAATTGAATCATAGGCCCTCAATAAGTTATTTGATTGATTGACTTTCTGTTGAACTGAGTTAATAATATTTAGGACTTTAAAATGACATTATATTCCATATAGAAGTATTTAGATACATAGTATACATTGGATTAAAAATTAGCAACTAATTTTAAATAAAGAAACATTTTAAATAAAAAAAAACATGAAATCTGGGCCTTGGCCACATCATAGACACTGAAACTTTACAAAACACCTCATAGTTTTTCCTTTTCTGATTCCAGATAATTTTTTTTTTATTAAGGAGGAGATAAAGTTGTTCTAAATCTTCCTTAACCCTCCCAACATCCCCCCCCCCACACACACTCGTGTTAAATAAAAAGTTGTGGGTTTTTTTTTTTAATGTAAAGTTACTTTTAAAACTCATTAAAATACATATGCTGCCATTTTGAATAGATAATAGCGCTAAGTGGGGAAAAAAAGTATCATGACAATGATACAAAGTCTCCTGTTCACAAAAAAGCATTTTACCAATAGTAGGGCTACTATAAAAATGGATAAGAAAACAGATTTTTTTGCAAGCAATTCCCTGAAAATTCAGATTATCAACTTATATTTTAAGAAATACTTTAAATTAGGTTTTTTGGTTGTTTTTTGTAGAATTCAGAGGGCAAAGACATGTTCTCAGTTAACTTTGATAGTTTTTAAGGAAATCCTTGTTACTTAAAAAGTCTTTTAGCCCTATCCATGGGCATTTCCTGTCCTGTGACCTTCTGGGTAGGTTATAATCCTTTTTTTTTTTAAAGCAATAAGGTTAAGTAACTTGCTCAAGGTTACATGGCCAGTTATTTGTGGGTGTGGTGCTAAGTATCTGAGCCCGGATTTGATCCCCAGGTCATCCTGACACCAGAGCTGGTGCTCTTACTCGCTGAGCCACCTGGCCGCCCCAAGGTCATAATCCTTATTCCAGCTTTATAAGGGATTCTAGTTTTTTGTTTTGGGGGTTTGTTTTTTTTCTGAACCCATGGCAGAACTAGACAGGAAAGTAAGATGCTCATATCCTTTCTTCTTATATATCTTAGTAGAGGAAATATGGGAGGGAACTTCTAATAGCCATCAGGGACAATACATCTTGAAAGAAGTAATTTTATTCAATTCAACAAATAACAGATATTCATTAACTACCTCCTAGGTATTAGACACTGTAAGCAAATAGAGTATTTCCAAAGACAGAAGTGCTATTTCTGTTGTTAAATGATTATGGTTGAGCCACCAGAGCATAGAAAATGAGGTTTGACCTAGAATAGGATTTCAAGGTTTATATTAAATTATCAGTGGAAACTAGATCTAAGCAAATAGTGTTTCTTAGAAATATGGGTAGTGGAGTTCTTGGGAAGTGAGATTGAACAGTGGTGGGACAATGATATTGGAGAAAAAGACAAAACAGAATTCTTTTTAAAATGCGTGAGGACTAGATGGCTGCCCAGGCAATGTAGAATGCTGAAAGTAGTTGGAGTCAGAAGGTAATGAATGGTTCAAGCCTTTTCTCTGCTTTTTACTAGCTATATGATCTTGAGTAAATTATGTAACTTTTTAGTCCCATATGTAGGATATATAGCCCCATTTTATAAATATTCAAGTGCTATAAAAGTATGAGCTGTTATCGTTAACCTGGAGAGCCAATAATAATACCAAAGTCATCAATTCCTTACTAGTTAAACTTTAGCTTTCTATTCTTGTGTAGTATAATAGGAGTCTTCTCCTTTTGTAATTCTTCTTAGGATTCATTTAGTCAAGAGTGAAAGGCCCTCACCCCTTTTCTTAGAGTGGTCAATGTTTACAAATCTATGAGCCCCTCAGCCCAGGGATTCTGTACCCTGTTTCCATCCTATTTCCCCTTACCACCTCCCACAAATGGGTCTTCCTGGGCTCTGGCTGTTCCCTCTTTCCTGGGGTGGAGCAAGGGAGGGGGCCAGTCTGTTTGGTCTGCCTTTTTGCCCCTACCCCAAATTCTATGTGACAATACCCCTCACCTCCCTCATGTAAATACCCATCCCACCCCTAAATAAAACTTAGTGTGTGTTTGCCCAAAAAAAAAAAAGAGTGAAAGGGATTCTTTTTCTTGGCAACTAGTATTCTGTCTTTGCAAATAGGTTAAGGTTTGTGTCAGTGCTTAGATGATAGCCAGCTGCCATTTTGACTAAGACTCTTTGAAAATATGTAAAGGAGTGTTATCAGACCAAAAAAAAGGTTGTATTACAAGAGAAGGGGCCCTGTTGTTTAAGGCTACTGTCAAGGATAGACAGTAACATAGAAACATGAGCTTCCAAAAACCAGTTCTTTAAGAAACTCATAGGAAAAGAAATTCTAGTTAGATTGTTGGCATGTACCATGATTTTGCATAGAAAATGATTATAATTTTGGTCTAGAAAGGGAACAGGGACATAATTCCATTGAGACTGGCTCACTTTCCCCCTACTTCCAGAGAGGTTGTGGTTGATCAGTAGAGAGAATAGAAAGGGCGTTATGCCCATATTCCTCAATTAAATTGTATAATTAAAGTTTGTATTTTGAGAACAGAAGGGGAATAGAAAGGACTGTAGAGCACTATAGCAAATATCCCTTATTTAACTGAGTGGGATAAGGGGTTCACAGAATTAGAACTGGAAAGGATTTTTCAAGTTCACCTAGTTTAACTCCTTTGTTTTAATAGATGGCCTATTAAATGAAGCCTAGAGAGATAAGGGGATTTGACCAAACACACAGAAAGTAAATGACTGAACCCAAATCCATCATACCTTAAGTACTTAAAACAATCTAGTAATCTAATTATTGATAGGGAAAACTCTTATGTTTAGAGAAAAATAATTTAGGTTTTGATGTTGTAGGTTTGGGTACCCTTTTAACCTACCCTGGAATCTGTGTCTCTGCATTTTAGGAAATGATCATCTTGAGTTGCTATGGCCATTTGTGTGGGGAAGTATCCTTGGGAACTTAACTAGACTAAATCTTAGACAATAGATATAAATTGTCATCTGATATATACTTCAGTGCTTTTCAGCAACCTGGTAGAACTCATACTTTGGCCTAATCTTGGAAATTCATTTCTATTCACTTTATTTATCATGAGGAGGCACCAGAGGAGATTTTCAATTGATGCTGAAGAATTTAAGTAATGACTTTAAAAAAACGACTTAAAAAAACCAAATTTATAAGTTCATATGAAACAGGAGAGTTTTAAATGGAAGGAGACTTAGTTTGACTATTTTATTCAGAACTTTTACACTTACTGTTGAGGAAAATGCTTTATTTTTTAAAATCATGTTTTTATTTTTAGGAACTATATGAAGAAGAAACATCATCTTGGAAAAGAAACAAAGAATGCTTTTGGACAAAAAAGGATTAATTTTTACTGAAGGAACATTTAGGGCTCTAAAAATTGCTTCATTTACTATAATTGAACATTGTTTCCCTTTATTTCTGAGCCTTTTTGATGTTTCTGAGGCACTAAGATAAAGTGAATAGAGTTGAACTTCATGTCTAACTCTTATTAGGCATTTTGACTGTTGCAAAGTCATAATAATCTCTCAGAACCTCATTTTTCTCTCCTTTTAAGTAAGTATGATATTACCTAACTTACAGGGTTATGAGCAGGGAAATGTTTGGTAAACTTTAAACTGCTATGTAAATTTAAATTTAATTTAATTCAACAAGGTCATGATATTTGACCAAAGGCAGGTTTTCTTATAGCATCCCAGTGAGACAGCAAGGAAAAATTCTAGGGGGATTTAGGAATAAGAGAAGTTGGAATGAATAATGACATGATTTATATTTATGGAGTGATAAGAGATGTAAGCATGTTCTATTACCAAACTAATTTTGTGTCTGCTTACAGGTATGTGCCTCTCCTTCCCTCTTACTTATACCTCCATCTAGAAGATCAGTATTGTACTAGTAAAGTTGGAATGGGGGCCCCAGTATAATTATTTTCTGCTCTATTGATTTGGAGTATGAAACCAAGGAGCAAAGAAATTTAAAGTTGAAATAAATACTTCAATCAGTCTTGAGAGTTCAATGGCCTTTGTACTTTTAATACTTAACTTCCGACCAGGTATAATCACAGAACTCTAGAAAACATATTTGTAGTAAAATGCATATCCATCAGTTCCTGGGGCATGAAAGATCAATTAATTTTTGAATGAATATAATATAGTTAACGTGTTATGTATGTCCAGAAGCTTCAAAGTTCTTTCTTACCACAGATCAGTTCAAATACAATTTTGGTGATTCGATCTCAATTCTATATGAATTTTAAAACCAGTAAATTAGTTATAAAATTTTTTGAAGTATTCACTAATTTGTGTTAATGTCTGTAAATTGTGTTGATGTCTGTCATTTAAAATTGGCCCCCTTGAAGACTTGTATGGACTGATTAAGAACTAAAAATGAGCAGAACTAGAAAACAATTTATAACAGCATTATAAAGCAAAACAACCTGAAAAGCCTTAGGCACTGTGAACAGTTCTAAATGCTTAAAAACAAGGTATTGCATTGTTCAACCAAACTCCAGAGCACCAAGCATGCTGCCCACCTCCTTCCTAGAGAGATGAGGGCTTCAGGGCTCAGAAAGGGACATTCTTTTTGGTACACGGCCATTATGTTAGTTTATTTTGCTTGACCGCAGACTTGTTACAACTATTTTGGTGTGTGTTTGTTTTTCCCTTAAAGGGGGTGAAGGATGAGTTGAGTGTGAGAAGGATTGAAATAAGAAAGAAGAGTCATTGAAACATTAAAAAAAATTATAGAAGTAAACTGAAGAAAAGCCAGAAAGAACCACAGACAGGCAGGTCAGCTTTAAAAGTTAGATACTGAACTTAATCTAGAAGAAAAAGCAAGCTGTAGTTTGTGGCTTCATATGCCATCCTTGTTCTCTTTAACTTTGTATATGAAAATACTAATTTTATTTGGTGGTCCAGAAATAAAATAATAAAAGCAAATGATTAAATTGAACTTAACTCCAAGTACAGAGGATAGCTACTTTCAGAGATCCTCTGACAAATGATTTTTTAAAATTCTCAACTCTGAATTTGCCAACTTATTATGCTAATAGAAGTTAAAATAATTAATGGAAAATCTTAATGTCATTGAATGAATCCAAGTATAATACATAGAACTCATATTAGATGGATAGGTCTGGATTAGTCCCTGAGACAGCCAGTTCTACTAGGAGCAATTACTTTGTAATTGATTATGTTTTACAATAATTTTACTATCTTTTTGGAAATATTAAGTGAAAGCAGAAGATGAGCTATGATTACTTGTGCAAACATATATGTGTGAAAATAAGGGATGTGCTTAAAGTGGGATCCACCATCATAGCCTTCGAGAACTCAGATACAGATCCATGCCACAACCTAGCATTGTAATAGCACTTTTTAGTGGAAGAAAAGTGAATAATTGTGGAAGTTGACTGTAAATTAAGATGTTTTCCTTTTTGGTTTCTGGACCAGAGGAAAAAAATTGTAGGATTATAGTTTTTCATGTCTATTATGCCATTGTAGAAGGATCAGATATATGCTCTTAATATGAACACTTTAAAATCATAGGTATTTTTGAAACATTCTTTTGTTATTCAAAAATGTTTAAAATGTTTTAAAATATTTTTAGTGGTGGCATTTGTTACCCTGAAAGTAAGACTTCTTTAATACTTCCTTTATTTTAGTCACCATATTTCTAAAGAATGTCACCAATAAGCAGTCTTTTTCCTCAATCCGGAATAAATCAACACTATCAATCCTCTGTGACAGGTCCTTTGGTTGTCTCTGTTTAATTTTATCCCTGCTAGGATAGTAAGGTCCTTAACCACAAGGATTGTCTTATTTGATTGTGGTAACCTGAATGTTTTCCATATAGTATGTGCTGAGAGTTATTAAATGAATATTTAAACAGGAAATTTCTGGAATCAGTGGTAGAACCTATAGCTTCTGGAAATACTGCATGGGACTTGGCACAGCTATCGCCCATCTTGGGTGGTTGAGAAATAGAGGTTTACAGTGACACCAACATTGTCACAGATGTCTTCTTTTCCCTAGTACTTCTGAGAATGAGAAGCACAAATCTGAGTTGTTCAAAACTTAGATGTTCTTTAAAATATAAAAACAGCAAAAGACCACTAAACCTTTGACCTAAATGTCTGGTAATCTCCATCTACAAGGCAAGCAGAGAGGACACTGGCTCTGAAAATCTAAGTTCCTATTAAAATACATATTCAGAATGACTAGTGTCATAGAATTTAGGGTTGGAATAGGACCTGAAAAATCAACTCATTCAACTACTTCCCCTTTCAAATATGAAGAAACAGACCCCAAGAAAATTATTTACCTCAGTACACACAAGCAGTAACAGATGTGGAATCTGAATCAAAGTTCTAGCTACAAATCCTATCGTTTTTCCACTCTGTATGAACAGCCATATGAAAACATGCTCCAAATCACAAATAGAACTTTGTAAAGTCATGTTTAGGACAACTCATTCTACCTCACGTCCCTTAGACTTGCAAAGGTAACAAGCTAGAATGGTGACTGTTGGAAAGGCTGTGGGAGGACAGGTGTAATAATGCACTGTTGCTGTTGGTCTAGCTATTCTAGGGGAATAGATGGTAGTTTTATTACAAAAGTCCATAAGCTGCACATACAGTGAAGCCACGTCACGCATTTTACCCTGTAATATTTGTAGCATCATTTTTTGTGGTAGCCAAGAACCAGAAGGAAAGAAGGTGCCATCAATGATGCAGTTGGTTAAGAAATGACTATTAAGAGAGATGAGATATTACATTGTAAGAAATATGATAACTGGGAAAAGTTCAGAATTTGACAAAACTTGAATGAACTGATGTGGAGAAAAGCAGAACCATAAAACTGGGCCCAAAGACTGCTGTAATTAATGTGAAGGAAAATAACAGTGAAAAGAATTGATCGGTGCAATGGTCCTGTGATTTCAGAAGATAAGATTGTTCTTGGAGGAAAATATATCATACTTTTCCATGTATGAATGTTGAATGAATCCCCAATGCCTGATATTATCTGAATTGCTACCACTAGCTCTGTGTTAAAGTAAGAAATTTGGGGATTCCTAGGAAAGCAAGAATACTTTTTCATCTCCATTCTATCTATGACTGAGGGTCATTTCTTATCTCTTGGGGGCTTCCAAGTAGTTCTGCCTCATAGAACCTCAAGTTTCTGGAAAGTTTTCTTATAACTTGTATAGCTTAGTGAGAACATTTGTGTTATAAGACTCAGTCCTCTGCAACAAAATTTCAACTGGAGGGATTTTTGTGGAAACAGACTTTCCCTGGATGTATATGCCCATTTCCCGTTTTAAGGCGCCCCCCCCCCCTTTTTTTTCCTGCATCCCATTCTGATACATTCTAGTCATGGAGTATACAGAGTAAGTTAAACTTCGTGGTCTTCACTCCCAATCAGAAGCTATCACTGCATGATAGTCATGTAATTAAGGAAGTTCTCCAGCAGAGGGCTGTGCAGTCACAGTTTTACAGATGGAAGACCATCTTTTTATTTTTTATTAGAAGGAACAAGAACAACAAAAGGTTAACACACATTTTTCTTTTAAGTTCAGGAAGCTCACAAAAATCCTGCACCTTTGAAGGACAAAGAAAAGGCCACATGAAATCAAGAGACTTTGCCAAGATAACTCAGCCCCAGAAACAGAACTGAGCAGCTATGTGATCTCGTACATAGCACCTAGCCTTCTGGTGCTTCGGTTTTTACCTCCATGCCAAATGGAGACAATATCATTTACACTGCCCACAGGACAGGGCTCTGAAGAAAGCACTGACAACCTAATTGTACCACATATGTCAATTATTACCTAAGTCTAAGGCATCATGAAGGGTATGGGGTGGATTGAAAGAATTTTCCACTAAGTCCTTACTGAGCAGATTGAAGTCAGTTGTTTTAATAGAAGTTTGAGTCGATGTGTATTTTAAGGTTTTAGGGTTTAAAGTCAATTTTTGTACAATGCTGTTGTGAAGCAGGTAGTGCAAATATTCCCATTTTACAGGTAATTAGAGGTCAGGGAGTGAAATGATTTGCAAAGGGTTCCATAGCTAAGTTTGAACCTTGGTTTCTATGTACTATGGCACATTGTTTCCCCAAACTAGGAATAACAAGTTCATGGACCTCGAGGTAAAGAGGTCATATGAATCAGATACAGAAATCTGTTCAATGATGGGACAGCCATTTATTAAAGGGGCCTAGTATGTGTGAGGCACTGTGCTAGGTTTTGAGGATATAAAGGATACAACCTCTGAGGAAGTTGCAATCGGAGAAGGGAGTTACAGTCTAGGCGTTTCATTTTTCACATATGAATTAATTTCCTTACAGTGTAATATATCCCATTATATTTATATACCACAACTTGTATGGAGCCTTCCTTAATCAATGGCATTACTGATGTGAGTGGAGTCACTGGGCAAAAATTGTCATGCCTTTCCCAGTAATAATTGTAATATATTAATGATAACAATAAATAATAATAGCTAACATTTATATAGTGCTTACTATGTGACAGGTACTATCCTAAGTGCTTTTTACAATTTTTATCACATTTGATCCTCACAACCCTGAGAGGTAGATGCTATTATCCTCTTTTAACAGATGAGGAAACTGAGGCAAACAGGTTAAATGACTTACCCACAGTCACACTAGTGGTTGTGTAATCTGAGTAATTTGAGTAATTTGAGTAAATTGATTGAGTAATTTGAGTAAATTGAGTAATTTGAGTAAATTTTGAGTAATTTGAGTAAATTGAGTAATCTGAGGCTGGATTTAAACTCATGTCTTCCCGATTCCAGGCTTGGCACTCTTATCTACTCTGCTACCACTGTATCCCTAAACTCTTGAGTGAACTGTCAAGGTAGATAGCCTTTTGGGTGATTAGAAAAATTATAGAGGCAATAAGTACCCTTGGTATGACCTAGGATGGCACTTCTTTAACAGTTTCCTTTTGATAAAATTTTACTATTTACAAAATGTACATCAACCATATATTCAAACTGTATTATAACAAAACATATTTGGCTTAATATTTTAAAAAAAAATAGTAACATATACGGCACTGTGGCTATAATGACTTATAGGTGAATAATTCTGATTTTCCTGTATTATTTACATCAATAAGAAACCACTAAAATTCTTGACTGATGTTGAAATCCAGTGTGATTTCAGCTTCTTGCTAACACATACAATATTGGTTGTGACTTTGTGTACAAACATTCTGCTTACATTCGTTTTTGTATATTGTGATCCCCGTGTTTGCAATGACAAAGTGTGCCCACAGAAAGTTGGAGAGGTGGAAGTGAGAGGGAAATTCTGATGCAATAAATGGAAAGTAGCCAGTATAGCTTTCTGTAACCAAACATCTAGCAAATAAATCACATCCCAAAGATTTAAGCAAAGGAAGTCTCGTAATGCTATTGCATTTAAAATGTATATATACATATATGTACAATACTAATTTATCAGTCTATACAATCTCTTAACAAGATAGTATAAATATACTTGAAATGATAATTTATTATTTTCAGTACCATATATTAGACCTTTTAATTCTTCAAACTTGAAATACTCATTTAATTTTGCCCCAGTTTATCTTCCAACTATATCATTTTATGCTACACATAGAATTTAACTTAGTGTTTCAAAGCATTACTGAGTGGCCTCTGAAATTATTTAGACAAGGTTTAGATCATTTGTTTTTTTTAATAAGTTGTATATAAATTAAATCATTTTAAAATGATTTAAAGTTGGGTGGCACTCAGTTTAAAAGATTCCAGGGATGAGTCATTATATAGAGAATCACCTACTGATTCATTTATGTTGAATTTTCATACATTTGGTTTTGTTATGTTTGAGTACCCCCATACATGAAAGTGGAAGATGTTCATCTGATAACAGCAGTGTTAGGACAACCACTTTGCATAAGAAACTGTTTTTTTCCTAACAGTCTTGAAATATTAGTTTCTTTAACATTCAATGCAAAAGTTTTTTTTTTAAGTTTCATTTACTTTGTTCATGAAACTTAATTTTATGAAATATAATTTCTGGTTAGCAAAATTTTCTCTGACCAGTTAAAGGATTTGAAAATCACAAAATCCTTCCCATTATTTTACAACTATAAAGGATACAAAGATCTGAATTAAATGTCCATTTTTTTTTTTTTTGCCTTTTGGAAGGTAATTGGGGTTAAGTAACTTGCCCAAGGTTACACGGCTAGTTTGTGTGTGTGTGTGTGTGTGTGTGTGTGTGTGTGTGTTGTGTGTTGTGTCTAAGGCCAGAACCAAACTTGGGTCCTCCTGACTCTGGGGCCAGCGATTTACTCACAGCACCATCTAGCTGCCCGAAATGTCCATTTCTTTATCAAGGGAAGTGATAATATGGAACCTAGCCCATAAAGGTTATCATTACAAGATCCACAGTTTGGCTGTAGCAAGGCAGACACAATTTCTGGTTTTATTTATAAGCTCCTTTCTCTAGAACTTATTTTCCATTTATAAAATGGATACTTTTTTTTCCTATAGCTATATAGTTTTTAAAGTCTAGGACTAGTACATACTCAAGCTTAAAAGTAAATGGCATATGTACGTAATTCTAACTTATACATTATAATACTATGATCTGTTCTCTCCACAATTAATAGGACCAGTAGGTTTTTTTTTAATTTCTGTTTTGTTTTACAATTTGTAGTAACCTAAGCTACTTAACAAAAAAACATAGTGATGGGAAATGATCTTGCCTCAGAATTAGGCAAACTTGAACAGGCTTGCTACAATACTTAATGTCAGGGTAGGTGTATAGCCTAATGTGGCCCTATTGAGGAGTTATCAATCACAATTGGGCAGGGCTTATTGCATGTTAGAATCCATGTTGCACCCATAAAGCCTGGTAAACACAGTAGCTTGCATGTATAGATTAAAAATACCTCAGCTATTTAATGCTAGTTTCTTATGAGAAGCAGCAAGATATATGGCAGGAAAAGTACCATATGTGGAGCCGTAAGCTATGACTGGCTCATAGCTGAGATGATACAGCTAGTGGATATAGCTGTTTTAAGCTTTAATTAATTTTCCATAGATGTACAGCAGGAATCATGCCCAAATTAACTACCTCATAGGGGCAGTTTTGAAGAAAGCATTTTGTAAATTTTAAAGTGCTACATAAACGTAAGACTTTTATTATTGAGTGACAATTTCTGCCAGAATTATTTGATCAGCTGCAATAAGGATGAACCTCTGGCATATCTATCCCAGTTCTATTAATATCCCACTGTTTATGAATAAGAGCTTGAAATTATATGGATAACTGAGTTATTTTGGTGGAACAAAAGATAAGAATATAGGACAGTTGATTTTCTGTTATTGATGATCAAGTCCAGTTATCCATCACTGCCCACCTGGCTCCTATGTTGGGGTTATTTTAAAAGGGTGGGGCACTTAGAGCAAGTCTCCGATGGATAAGTGCCTTAGTCTTTTTCTTTACATTCCGAAGCGAAATCTAAGTTCGTGGATTAGTTGTTGCTCTGTATACTGCAAAGCATTTTAGAGGTTAAAGTGACCTCAGAAGACATTTAGCCCAACACCTTGATTTTATAGATAAGTTAAACTCTGAACTGGAAAGGCTTTAGGTGATCTAGGTGGTTTTGGACTGACAAACAATTCACACATGCAAAACCAAAGATATTCTTACCACCTATACTCTAGTCACCATGGCATTAATCATGGGGATAGGGACACAGAATGGAGAAAAAATACAACAAACTTGGAGCCTTTAGAAAATCTTAATTCAGAAGGGAAAAGGCAATAGGAAATTAAAAAGTTGCTTATAGGAGAGTGTCCAATGGCCTAATTTATTTGTTTTTTGGTTTTGTTTTTCCAGTGGCCTAAATTTCTTAGCTGTGATAACTAGTCACCTAAAAGCAAAAATGTATGAGGCTCAAAGAGGGGAGAGGGGTCACCAGGATGAAGGAAAGGAATTCTGATAGGAAAGATCATAGATCCAGAGTTGGAAGGGACCTCAGAGGTCATCTAAACCAACCTCTTTATTTGACAGCCTAGGAAATGGAGGCCCAGAGAGGTTTCATGATTTGACCAAAATCACACAGGTAGTGAACATCATTGGAGGGATTTGCATCTAGATCTTCTCCAATTCCAGAGTGACTGTTCTTTCTACTGTACCCATGGTATCCAGGATAAACTTCATCTTCACAATTCCCTAGCTTTACTACTCACATGGCCTTTGGATAGAAGTGGCTAGTCTCATCTCATTTGCATGTTTATTCAGATTGAAGAGACAACTGTCCTGATGTTTAAATCTCCTCTATCTTCATTTTTGCAAAGAAGGCAAGCAGTAACTTCAGGATACTTTATTTTCCAGTAAACTTCTGAAAATAGCACTGCATTCTGCTAACACTTATGGGCTAGGAAACGCTTGGAATTTCTGGCACAATGTATTCTGTCAATATAAACTCTGGCCCAGCCAGTTTAAAGACTTTTTTTTTTTCATATAAAACCCCCTCAACTTTCAAAAAAGCAAGTATTCACACACACACAAAAGAAATTTTCTATTCCCAAACTGGCCAGCAGCTTCTCTTAAAATAAAATTTGTAAAATTATTTCACTCCTAAAATTATAAGTTTTTGACATTTGAAAACATCAGTTATTCAAAAGATTTCCAGCTATAACAGTGCTGGAAGACTAGCAATTCAGCTGTTTAGGTCTGTAGTCTCATCAATTTCATCTGGATTTTTGGCCATTTTCTCATATTTCCTCTTGAAAAATCCAAGCTGCAAACAAACAAACATATTCAGATGTTAACAATATATCTTTGGAATGGGTATAGGTTTCTCTTGTCATTTTACCACCCAACCTCCAATCTGCAATCAATTCAGTTTGACAAACCTTTATTAAATGCCTAATTTATGCAAGGTACTTTCCTCATTCCTCATCTCTGGGTTACTAAGACAAAAACAAAACTTGCTGGGAGGCAGAGTCAAGATGGCAGATTAGAAGCAGGACCTCCTCATGACTCCAGCTTCCACCTTCCCCAATTCATGTAAAAGGGGACTCTGAACAAACTTTGGAGCTGCAGAACCCACAAAATGACACAGAGAAGCTAACCTCCTGCTGAGGACAGCCCAGCAGGCTGGCAGCAATCTGCCAGCACAGCACAATGGGAGCCAAGGCCAGCTCCACGCCAAGGTTTTAGCCCCAGGACGGGCCTGACCAGCCACCAGCCAGAGATTCGAAGGATAAAGTGAGAGAGAGATCAGTGCAGTGTGGACTTTGGGACCCAGTAGTTGGGAGTGTGGCCTTTTGCCCCCAGGGCAAGAAGCTGCTGAGGAGCTGCAGCCCTGCAGCCTGCAGCCGCAGCCGCAGCCACATGGCAGCTTCAGCCCCTGGCCTTGACCAGTCTGAGGGATAATCACTCTTGCTTTAACCTGCTTGGATCTGGGTTGTGGTCTAGGGTCCAGGTCCTGGGGTATGTGTCCAGATTGCCAGAGCACGTGGAGGCTTCAGCAAGGGCACCCAACTAATACCTCTAGCAGCTGAGAAAACCCCAGTATGAAGCTCCCCTGTCTGGTAGCAGAGTCCTACTGTGGCAAAAAGCCCAAAAGTCAAGTAACTGAGTGGCAACAAGACCAGGCAAAGGAAACAAAGCAAACAGGAGATTCCAACATTAGACTACTATTTTGGGGACAAAAAAGAGAAAAGCATGGAACAGGAGGAAGACAGTGAAGTCAGAACTCCTGCACCAAAAGCTTCAAAGGAAAATATGAGCTGGTTACAGGCCATAGAGGTCCTTAAGAAGAAGATAAGAGAAATGGAGGAAAAATTGGGAAGAGAAATGAGAGTCAACAGCCTGACTGAGGAAAATCACACCTTAATTAATCACACAGCAATTGGCAAAAGGGGCTCAAAAAGGCAATGAAAAGAAGAATGCCTTAAAAAGCCAAATCTGCCAGATGGAAAAAGAATCTCAAAATCTCACTGAGGAGAATCATTCCTTCAGAATTAGATTGGAGCAAGTGGAAGCTAATGACTTTATGAGAAATCAAGATGCTGTTAAACAGATCCAAACAAATGAAAGAATAAAAGGCAATGTGAAATATCTCATGGGAAAAACCACTGACCTGGAAAATAGATCCGGGAGAGATAATTTAAAAATTATTGGACTACCTGAAAGCCATGATCAAAGAAAGAACCTAGAAATCATCCTCCAAGAAATTCTCAAGGAAAACTACCCTCATGTTTTAGAACCAGAGGGAAAAATAGAGGCTGAAAGAATCCACTGATCACCACCTGAAAAAGATCCCAAAAAGAAAACTCCTAGAAATATTATAGCCAGGTTCCAGAATTCCCAGGTTGAAGAGAGAGTATTACAAGCAGCCAGGAAGAAACAATTTGAATATTGTGGAAACACAGTCAGGATAACCCAGGATCTGGCAGCTTCTGCACTGAGTGATTGAAGGCCTTGGAATGTGATATTCCGGAGGTCAAAGGAGCTGGGATTAAAACCGAGAATCACCTACCTAGCAAAACTGAGTATCATGTTTCAGGGGAAAATATGGTCATTCAGTGGAATACAGGACTTTTAAGCATTCTTGATGAAAAAAACAGAGTTGAATAGAAAATTTGACATTCAGATATAAGAAACAAGAGAAGCATGAGAAGGTGAACAGGGAAAAGAAATTATAAGGAACTTATCAAAGTTGAACTATTAACATTCCTACATGGAAAAACAGTAATTGTAACTGATGAAACTTTTCTCAGTATGAAAATAGTTGAAGGGAATAGAAATATATATATGTCTATATATGACGGTATATGGGCATTTGAATACATATGTGAATGTATGTATATATATTTACAGGTATACATAGAGGGCACAGGACCAATTTAATAGGAAGCGATGATACTTAGAAAGTGAAATGAAGAGGTGAGAGAGGAATATAATGAGAGAAGATGGGGAGAGACAGAATGGGGTAAACTATATCATATAGAAGAGGCAAGGGAAAATGGTTACAATGGAGTGGAAGAATAGGAAGGCAAAAGGGAATGGGTCAACCTTATTTTCATTGAGTTTGGCTTGGGGAGGGAATGAAATACACACTAAATAGGGTATCTCACCCTATAGGAGAGTAGGGGGAAAGGGGATGAGAGGTGGGGATGAGTAAGGGAGGGTTGGCTGCAGGGGAGGGAAGTTGGAAGCACCCAGCTTTGAAAAGGGATGGGATCAAAGTAGAGAATAGAACAAGTGGGAGGTGGGATAGGAGGGAGGGAAATATAATCAGTCTTTTACAATATATCTACTATGTTAATGTTTTGCATAGGTACACATGTACAACCTATATTGAACTGCTTATCTTCCCAGTAAGGATGGGTGACAATGGAGGAAGGGAATGAATCTGGAATTCAAAGTTTTAAAATCAAATGTTTAAAAATACATACACATATATATATATATACACATACATACATACACACTATTATTAATACTATTTTACATGTAAATGGGAAATAAAATATACAGGCACTGGGGCATAGAGATCCACCATGCCCTACTGGAAAAGGCAAAAGGGGTATGGGAGAAAATAGGGGAGAGAGCAGATTGGAGGAGGGGATGTCCTTGTGGGAATGCTATTTTGGGGTGGTGGGTAGGGGAAAAACGGGGAGAAAATTTTAACTCAAAATCTGGTGGAAATGAATGATGTAAATCAGAAGTTAATAAAGCATTTGAAAAATGAAAAGAAATATATTCTCCCCCCCCAAAAAAAAGAAAAGTACTTTAAAATCTAAATCTGTGGTAAATAATGTTTAGATTACATAGGTAATTAATTGTGTGTAGTTAAGGAGTAGTGAGAAAGGCATGAATTTGTACCTGGCTTTATTGTTCTATAATTATCATCCTTCATTCACTATGTGTTTAATTGTTTTAATAAAAATTACATTTCATTAAAAATGGAAGCAATAAAAAAAACTTGCTTTCAGGAAGCTTAAATTCCATTGGAAGGGGACTGGACCTCCCCCCCACCCCACCCCCCTCAGTACTGACTAGGAAAAGAACAGTAACAGCTGGGGTGTATCAAGGAAAGCTTTACAGAGGAAATAGCATTTGAGCTGAGTTTGGAAGAAAAGGTGGATCCTGAGAGGGGAAGATGATCAGAGAATGAATGAAAATGCATTTATTAAGAAAGCATTTACTATGTGCTAAGCACATTATAAACCCTGAGAATGTAAGTTAAAAATGAGACCATCCCTGTAGAAAGAGCACATCCAAAGAGTGCTGGTGAGGTAAGGGAGTTGTGATCTGGGGTGTCCCTTTCCAAATGCAATAGTAATTATTGATTTACTGTGTCCAGAGCAAAAGGAAGAAGGTGGAGTTGGGTATGTGTACATTGGCATGGCAGATAACCAGATAAACAGCTGTCAATTGGATGGGACATGAAGCAGGGTCAGGCCTGGCATGAATGATGGACTAGGTGCATTTGTTACTCACTCTTTAATCAAGACATCTCAACCCCAGGGTGGAAGTTCCAAAGCTGAGTGGATTAATTACCCACTGAGTTGGGGATATAGTTTCTGAGAGTCCAGTCTGTGGGTAATATTCCAAGTGAGAAGAAATGGTCATAATATCAGGTCAGATAGAAAAGATGGAAGTGTATTATAGCGATGGAGAATGGAGGCATCAGGTTTGGTGAAGGCTGAATTGTTCGGTTTGGCTGGAATGTAGAGTTTGTGAATGGCACTGTCATGAAGTATGTGGGAGCCAGATTATTGAGGGTCTTACCTTCCAGGAAAAGAAATTTATGTCCTATAGGATCATAAAATCACTTAGAATTAAAAGGTCATTTAAATCAAGTCTCCTTGTTTTACAGGTGAAGAAACAAGGCTAAGTAACTTGCCCAAGGTCACACAAATAGTGAGTGATAAAGCTTGGATTCAGAACCCAGGTTCTCTGGCCTCAAATATATCATTTTTTCCTTGAATAACTTTATTCTATAGCCACTGTAGGTATTTTTGAGCATGGGGATGACATGGTCAGAGCCATGTGTTAGGAAGATAATTTTGACTATTCAGAGGCTATATGAGAGAGGAGAAAGATTAGGAACGGAGAGAATCAACTCAGAAGTTCTTATATAGGGCATCCCAAAAGTCTTAGGGCAACTTTCATCACTGAAAGCTGCCCTAAGACTTTCGAGGTACCCTGTATTAGTCCAATAAGAGGTGACAAAGGCCTGAATCAAATGTGGGCACAGTGAGAAGGGGGCAGACAAGTGAACTGTTATGGAGGCAGAATCAATAAGACGGCATCAGACTGGATAATTGAGATAAGGGACAGGGTCAAGGACTGGCTCCAAGGGGGAAAACCTGGATTACTGGAAGGATTGTAGATTTCTGAACAGAAAATGGGATGTTTAGGATAAGGCCTTGAAAAAGTAACCCAGAATTCAACACACAAATGAATCTTAACTGTTAAGGCAACTTTCATAACATATAATACACATTATGACCTAACTGCCAAAACTGACTCATTTACAAATTGGCTAGCCTATATGTAAATTAGCATATAAATACCTAAAGTATATAGGAAGGTAAATTAGAGTTTAGAGGAATATCAACATTAATTTTGAAAACACCTTTATTTAGCTGAAAGACAACTGACTTGATAAAACAAACATACTGTTCCAAACTCCATGAAAAGTTTTATTTTGGTTGAAAAATGTTAATCACTAAATTCAGATATTATTAATTACTTTTAAATCAATGTCTTTAGGCTTCCTGAGTTTTCTTATTATTAACTAAGTTCTATTTGAATTCTAATTCTGAACTTGATTAGGAAGTAGCTGCCAACTTGAAGATAATCTAGTCTTTTTTTGCAATTAAGTTTATTTCTTCATATTTGCCTTTATATGAAGAATTACAGAGTTGGAGGGCACTTTAGAAATCATTTATTTCAACACTCTCCTCCTTTTACACAGGAAGGAAAATAAGGTCTGGAAAGGTGAAGTGAATTGTCTAACACACTCTTGGCCTTGTACCTAAAGTCAGTTTCAGCAGGGTATCCCAATGACCAGTTATTTATTAGATGATGGAACAAAACAAAAAGAGAAATATAAGACCCTTGAGAACTATGAGGGATGGATAAGAGGATCAACACAAAATTAGTTTTGTTTTTGTTTTGGGGGATTTTTTTTTCTTTTTGGAGGGGGGAATGCAGGGCAATTGGGATTAAGTGACTTGCCCAAGGTCACACAACTAGCTTTTTGTGTTAAGTGTCTGAGGCCGGAGTTGAACTCAGGTCCTCCTGACTCTGGGGCCGGTGCTCTATTCACTGTGCCACTTAGTCGCCCCCACTAAATTAGTTTTAAAAACCATAAAAACTGTGGGGGAAAAAGTTCCAGACCTTTGTATGAGAAGCATATGAGTGAGACAATGGAAAAAAATGCTACACTTGAATCATATTACATGAGTTCAAATCCCAGATCTGCTACTTATTACCTGCATGACCTTGGCCAAGTCACTTAACCTTAATGGGTGGGTCTCAGTTTGCTAATCTATATAATCAGGAGATTAGACTACTTGACCTTTAATTTCCATTCCAGTTCTACAGCTATGATCTTTTTTCCTTCAGGAGAGATCCAATAACTTTTTATTTATTTATTTTTTGAACTTTAAAGATTAGGTTTAGTTGGAGAACACAAAACAAAACAGGAAAACTTTGGGGAGAAAATACCACCAAATTTCACATCCCAAAGGATGGTGATTTTAGATCATAATATCTCTCAGGTAGTTTTAAGTCTTCAGATTACAAATCATTTTCACAGAAGATATCTTTGTGCAAATTTTGTAAGTCTCTAGGTGCTAGATGTTAACCAGTCCCTGTACCCGGAGTGAGCAAGAAAGGAAATGGAGAGAACAGCTTCTTCTATGCAACTGTTTGGAAGGAGACTGGAAATGAAAGCAAACCTTACATTATCAACACCTATGACAAATGGGTTGTAACTGTTCAAGTGTTGATATACCTTCTAAATGTTCATGTCTTAGCTAATGGCCAGTCCATGCCAATTACTTGTATTTAGTAATACCTAACTAGATACCTTTCTGGCCTTAGATACTTAGTAGCTAGGTGACCCTGGGCAAGTCAACTTAACTTTGTTTCAGTTTTCTCATCTCTAAAATGGGCTGAAGAAGGAAACAGCAACCACTTTAGTATCTTTGCCAAGAAAACTCCACATGGGGTCAGAAAGAGTTAGATATAACTGAAATGAATGACCAACAAGAAAAGGCAGATGCCCTACTGTAGGGCCAGTGCAATATTTACAGCACCCACGATCACGATAAAGACCGTGACTATAAGTATTGCATGACGCTCCATCACAAAATATGCCAAACTCTCCAGACAGAGGATAGAACTGAAGCATTTATTTAGACACCAGAAAACCAAATCCCCAAACCAGTAAGCCAGTTCCATCATAGTACCAAAGATATTCAGAAGCCATAATAGCACTGAGAGCCACAGCATCCTTCACCCTTCCCACGAACCAATATAAGCTCAATATCTACCCACAAACCTCTCTATCTCCTTGCCTGACCTCCTCTCTCCCCTACCATCTTGCTAGCTCTGACCAGCTTCCTGTTGGCTCTGCTTCCCTCCAGCATACTCTTCCCACCACAGGCTCCATGTGACTACATTCAGCCTATTAGGGGGCAGAGTTTACTTTCAAAGCAGGAGAGGTCTTCAAACTCCCCCTTAGGTCTATTCAGGGGCAGGGATGATCTTCAAATTCCCATTCTCATTACACCTACACAATACTTTAAATTAGTCATTTGTATCTTCATCATTGTGTTTTTTTAAAAAACGTTATAAGATCGATGTTAGGAGATTACATATTCTGTCACTCGTCCCACCCCATACATGTGCACACATAATTACACACTTGTAATAATGCATATATGCACACACATACATACATACATACATATACACATGCACACAGCTAACCATTCATTGTTTACCTTCCACAAAATAGTAGTTAGGACTAACAGCAAGAGAAGCCCAGCAATTATACTTCCAATGATAACTCCTATTGGTATTTCAGCTTTTTCATCAGGCTTCATTATTGTAACTGGAATCTGAAAATACATATTAAAATTAAAATCATGTAATATCAGGCATTCTCTGAATGACATAATGGAGATAACCCAGTCTAATGCTCTCACTTTTACAGGTGATGAAACTGAGGCCCAGAGAAATTAATAGATTTGTTCTAGCAGGTAATGCAGTAGGTTAGATCCTTCAGGATGGAATTTTAAAGAATATCCCTTTACAAACCCCATAATGTGACATTCTGGTGACTCACTTGACATACAGATGGCTCTGGCTTCTCAAAGGGTGTGAGTCAGAGCACAAATTTTGGCAGGTTTGACATAAAGTTGAAAAGACTTTAAGCACAAATTCAATAACAGACAACATATTTGCCTCTCATCAAAATGCCTGCCTGGCTTATTTCAGAATATTCATAATTAGGAGATGAACTCTTTTGGCTAAAGCAACTGTGAGAAATTAATTATTTTCTCATATTTAATAACTTACTATTGAATCAGGACCAAGATTCCCCCCCCCCCTTTTTTTTACTTCCTCATACAGAAACCAACCAGTGTGGGAAATCTCTCTTAAAAATTTACCCAGACCAAAATCTAAAAAGACAACAAAAGGAATTCTAAGTTTAGGCTAATGAGTGTATTCCTGTTCATTGTGGTTGTTCAGACAGGACTGGGAAAATGTTTATTCTACCTTTCTATCAAGACAGGTGATATAGAAAGTACTGTCTCTGACCAAGATTTGGGTGATCTAAGTCATGTACCCCAATACCCTTATCTTAATATAGCCCCACCTCCCATTGTGTTAACCAGTTAGCATTGATTGGTACTCCTCAGGATCACCTACTCTTCAAAGGGTATATAAACTGTAAGCTCACCGCCATTAGGGGTCTTTGGTCTAAGAGAGGCGGCCAAATGACCATCATTTTATTAAAATACTGACATTATTAGTAAAATGATTAAATAACCCAGAAACTATGTCTCTCAGAACTCTTTAATTGTCACAGAACTCATTAACTATCTTCTGCACAGAAGACCTGTTATTTGCATACATGAAGGGAGTACCTACATGGATGAAATTATAGATACTTTGTGTATAAATTTATTTAAAGTACTAAGGTCACAAGTGGTTGAGTTTTTTTAAAATTCCAGTTCCTCTAATATCTATATGGAAGGAATAAACATAATAACTACTAGAAATGCCACTGCTCAAAAACTTCAAATAAATTTATTATTGGTGTGATGGAACAGAAATTTTTTAAATATATGTCTGTTATTGTGAAAGGAACATTGAGAAACCCATATTAGTTAAAAAAATATTATATATGTACACATATACACACTACTTGATTGCAAGGCTCTTGTGGGGAGAAGCCATACCTTATTTATGAGTGTCTTGCCCCAAATCTTAAAACAGTATGCTGCAAATGTTAGGGACTTAATGTTTGCTGAATGAACAAAAAATGAATGGGGATGTGAGGTAAGAGGAGAAAAGCAAATGAACAAAAGCTCTTCTGTTTACAGGATAATTTAGTAAAATACTGAATTTCTAAAACATTAATTATTCTCAGCTTTCTGATTCAAGACCACTTACTTTTTAGAACTTGGAACATTTGCATGGATTTAATAGCGCATTGCTCACACTGGCCTCTTTATCTGGTGAACCTGACCCAATGTAAGTTTGTGGCATTTTGCTAAAGCAATCTTTGTGTGATCTGTCATGGAATGACTAATTGTTTTAACAGGTAAAGTTTTGTACTCTGTCCTTTAACCGTCTTTTTAAAAAATTGTGAAATCAATTCCAACCCTCTCTTATACAAAGTACAGTCAAAAGGAGAATAAAAGACAGGGACATTATCCTACTCATGTACATAGTTAAAACTGAGCAACACCGTGAACAGAAAACAGCTTTTTTTGCTTTTGTGTGTAGCTTGGGTTTCTTGTTAAGAGGTTTCATAGTTGTTTAATTTCTTCATAAAATGAAAAAAATGGAGCCTTTAACACAAATGTCTGAAAAGTTGCTAAGTAAAAATAAATTGTTTCCTTCTCTGTAAAAATGAGATTAGACTGAATGACCGATAAGGCTCCTTACACTTTGCGTCTTTGATTCTATGATTTCTCTCCTTTCCTTACAACCTTCTCAGAATGACACCTGGACAAGGTCTGGGAGGTCAAGGGCAGGAATGGGATCCTGGGCTCTGGTAGAAGGAGTGTAATCAGCAAACAGAAGAGCTATGTTTCTCAGGGACAGGAGGGAAAGAGAAAACGTATGATGACGCCAATAAATTGTGAGAGAAGAGGATTTATTTTATTTAGCGGATTTTAAAATAATTGTCTTAAAAAGACTCATGCATCTTCAATCTCTTTTCCATTAACTTCTTCCCATTTGCCTACTAACATGTTCAGGTCACTCCATGCCTAAGAAAACCCCTCTCCTGCCCTTCTTATATCCAGCTACCATTTCATCTCTTCATCCCCATTCCACTGTCAAACTTCTTGAAAAAGTTTCCTATACCTCATTTCTACACTTCTTTATTGATTCATTCTTTCCTCAACCCCTTCCAAACTGGTTTCCATTTCTAACTCTCTGAAACTGTATCTCAAAATGTCTGCTTAATTTACCAATTCCAATAGCCTTTTTTCCCATTCTTATCCTCTATGACCCCTGCAATATTTCACACTCCAGAATACTTTGGATACTTCTTCCTTTGGTTTCTATAACACTGTAATCTCATGGCTCTATTTCTTCTCTTTCTCTTTTACTAGATTTTAAGCACTTAAAATAAGTGTTCCTCAAAGTTCAATTCAACATTTATTAATTGCTCACCATGTTTAAGACAATGTTCAAGGAACAGGGGATACACAGCCAAAAATTTAAACAGTTATTGCTCTGAAGGACTTTACATTCTACTGGAGGGAAGAGGGCAGACATATAATGCACAAATAGATCAGGAAATGCAAGGTCATTTCAGGAAGAAGAAAACATAAGAGTCATACATTGAGAGCAAGAAGGGATCGCAGAAGGCCACCAAACCTCCTCATCTGAAAGAGTTTCACTGACTTGCCTAAGCCCACACAGCTAAGTTAAGCAGCAAAGCCAGGTTATTTTTATAAGCTTGAGGAATAAGGAATGAATGCTGCAAGGAGAAAGTGATGACTGAGAAGAGCCTGGAGGAAACATAAGGCTACTTGAGGAAGGAGAACATTCCATGTACAGGTTAAAGGTTTATGTAGCTTCATGGAAGCTATAGACAGAATGTCAATGAAACAGCAGCTCCAATAGCTTCTCTTACACTGAATATAGGATTTGTTACTATCTCCTTTGAGACACTTTGGATACTTGGACTATGACAGTTTACCTTTCATTACATAAAAAGTCTGTGAAGAGATGTTAAGTTAAACGCTATTCCAGAAAGAAATAAGAGTAATGGTTTGAAAGAAATTGTGGGAAGACAAAGAGAAAGCCTAAGGGGAACTTTTTTTTTGGAAACACATATTTTAATCATTTATTTTATTCATGAGAGAATTCTTGAAAAGAACCTTTAAGAGGTGTCCTGAATGAACTGAATGGTGATCAGATCTGAGAAGACAATGTGATGAAGTCATTAAAGTGGAGATTATTCTTGATCATTCTCAGAGCCATTGTAAAAATTATATGTCTGAATTATCATCTTATATTAACAATAAATTGTTTAGCCAGTAACTGGTATTTAAACCTGGGAGATTAGGGGTTTTGATACATTGAAAGAGGCCACAGCTTCATAAATCTACAGCTTAAGGGGTTCTCAGAGGCTTCTAGTTCAACCTTCATATTTTATAGATGAGGAAACTGAGGTCAAAGGAATTTTAGCAACATACCCCAAAATCACATACTTATAGAGATAGAATTTTCTTCAGATTATTAATAAACTGTTATGGGGACTCAAAACATATTGAGAGTGGCTGCAGTTTTAGTCATTAGTAAATATGTATCCAAAAACTCCCCCAGATTACCTTAGAGTTTATAATGATGAGAATGTATACAATAATGAGTTAAGTAACAGGCTGAAATATGACTACAGTCATATTTAAGTAGTCAATAAGTAGATTTAGTTGACCCTAAAACCCTGCTATATTAAGATGGGGCACAATAAGAAGTCTAGTTTGTTCAGAAAAAAAAATTTATAAAGGGCCATAATATAAAATGAGACAGTTGAGGTAGGTAGAAGTGGCCCTTCAGACTTGCATAGATTTAATCATGTCATTCCTCTGCTTTAAAATATTCAATAAACTGCAATTACCCTTTTTGAGAAATGTCATCCAAATCCTTTGATTACTTATCCATTGGGGAATGATTCTCAGTTTTCTATGTTGATATTAACTCCCTATTTTTCTTGGATATCATACTTTTATCAGAGATATTTCATGCAAAGATTTTTTTTATAACAATTGACAGTTTTCCTTTCCTAGCTGCATAAAAGGTTTTCAATTTTATGTAATCAAGATGATCTATTTTATCTTTTGTGATTACTTCTATTCTTTGTTTAGTTAAGAATTTGTCAATAGTCGCAGTCACTAAAAGAGTAGGTCTCATTCTCTTATAATTTTTTGTTCATGGTGTGATCTTTTATATTCAGGTCATGAATCCACTTTGAGCCTATTGTGGTATAATGACATAATATGTTGGTCTAACCCTCATTTCTTCTGAACAGCTTTCTAGTTTGCCCAGTAGTTCTTGTCAACTTGTCTTCCTCAAGTAATTTATGTTTTTAGCTTTAATAAATACTGAATTGATTTCAATTTTTAAAAATAAATTTCCTTACTTTACTCCACTGATCTACTTCTATATTTCTTAACTAATACCAAATAGTTCAAGAATTTGAAAGACTGCTCCAAATCACTAGTAATAAGAGAAATGCAAAATAAAATAGCCCTGAGGTTTCACCTTATACTCAGAAGATTGGCAAAGATGAAAGAAATTGCAGAAAGACAGAAGCAGTATTATTCAGAGTGTCCCAAAAGTCTTAGTGCAGTTCTAAGCTATTAATAGCTTAAATAATACCAAGACTTTTGAGACACCCTATATTATCACTGGAGATATGAATCAATCCAAACATTTTGGAAAATAGCTAAGTATGATAAATAATGTGACTAAAATTTATTTCCTTTGACCTAGAGATCTCAATGTAAGGCATATTCCATAAGGAGATCAAAAATAGGAAGAATGTTTCCATACACACCAACCAATTCACAACACCACTTTTTGGGGGGGGGGGGAGCAAGAAACTGGAAGCAAAAAAGTGCCCATTGCTTTGAGAGTGGTGAGCAAACTGTACTATAAGAATGCAGTGGAATATTATTACTGAGCTGTAAGTAATAATGAATATGAAAAAAATACAGGAAAGCGTGAAGAGACGTAGATATTATACAAAATGAAATCAGCAGAACCAGGTAAACAATACACACAATGATTGCAACAAAGTAAATTAAAAGATGATGACCACAACAAAAATCAGGTCTCAAAGCTACATAATCATAATGACTAAGCCTGGCCCCAAAGAAAAATGAGAAAACACGCTCTTCTTGGCAGAGGTTTGAGACTATGGATGTGGAACACAGACTAGACAGTGAGACTTGGTTTATGCATTGGTTAGTTTGGCTTAACTGCTTTTCCTCCTCTTTCCTCTTTGTTCTTTATTACACTGAAGCCTTTCTGGATAAAAGAAGGGCCAGAGATCTATCTGGAACTGACGGGGAAAAGATATTTATCAAATTTTAAAATACACATTCAATATCTTCTTGCTATCTACTAAGCAAACTTTAAAATTCTTGCCTGAATGTTATATGAGTACCCTTGGCATGAGTGAGTTCAGTATGAATTTGTAATGAACACATGCACTCATGACCCTAAGTATTGCAAGCAACAAGATTGTGTAGATATGATAACCAGATTGCTTTAATATTTTAATGTGACATTTTACATATAATCTATTTACTAAATACTTGAATCGCTTTGAAATATGATTTATATGTCATTGACACAACCACGGACACTGATTACATCAACAAAAAGCTTGATTGTTTTCCTTAAGAGCAGGCCACCCTGAGCCTCTATTGCCTCTCCTTATCACCACAGAATAGCTCAATGCCTAAACCCAAGCAAAGAAAAGCCCATAATGGTCATGACCTAAGACCTGATAAGAAACCATACTATGAGCCTCCATCTTCCTGGGGAGAGAGCAGCCTCACCAAGAAAGCAGAATGGTTAGGGTCAGACTCCTAGCCAGCACTGCCCACAAACACTGGCTTTATCTGTCCCATTCTCTTCATCCTCAAACCACGGTAACATCATTGTTCTTTTGATTTTAATGAAGATGTTAAGATTATTTTGCTTAGTATGAATGTGATACTATCCTGGATGTTACCTGTTGCACCTCTCACAGAACTTAGATGATCTCCATTGTACAGTACAGAAATTAGAGTGGAACTTTGACCCTCTTAAATAAACTGAAAAAAAGTGTATCAATCAAGTGAATAAAAACAATTTGACCAAATCATTGAATATCTTGCATATCCTTGAATGGGTTATGTACTTCATTTTGATTCTTCTTTCTCATATAATGCCTTGTTAGGAAGTCAATGAAAGAACCCTACGTAACTGCAACAGACATGAGTATTCAAAGCCCTCTATGATTTGTTATGCTGCTGATGGGGAGCTTGTGCTCAAGCCCCACCTGGTGGGGCTTGAGCACAAGCTCCCCATAATCCCCCCCCGAACAAATGGGGCCCCAAAATCTTGGGGTAAGGGGTGTTCTGGCATGGTGAGGGCCACGTGAGCATCTATGTGAAAAACTGACAAGTCAGTGACCAAAGACATGTTCCAGATATCTTCCCATAATTCTTTGCCCCAGACTTTTTTGCCATGAATTTCCCAATTTTCATTTTTCCACATGCGCATCCATGTAGCTAACCCATTAGCTACCACCCATGAATCAGTGAATATATGACACTGTCCTCCTTGTTCTATTTTGATGGCTTGATATACTGCCATAAGTTCAGCATATTGACTACTTCCACCTATCCCAGTACTTTCCAAAGTCCTTCTAGTACATGGGTTATAGGCCACTGCTTTCCAATATCCTTTTTGGCCCAAATATTTTGCTGTCCCATCAGTAAACCACGCATGTCTCTTTTGTTCCTCACTTAATACATCATATCCTTCATTCCATTTTACAGTGGACTGTACCAACTGTTGCTTTGACTCAGGGGTTGTGTCATTCCTCTCAATTTCCATGTTTGCTACAGATTCATGTAGAGCAGAGACTCCACTTTTGCCTGTTTTCACTCTATTTTGAATATACCACTTCCATTTGATTATACTAGCCTCTTGGGCATGTCCAATTCTGTGAGAAGCTGGGGTACTCATTACCCAGGTCATAATCGGGACTCCAAGTCTTAATATCACTTCATGGCCCAGAGTCATTTGTTCATTCTCCACCAAAGCCCAATATGCAGCTAACAACTGCTTATCAAAAGGTGTATACTGGACTCCTGATGAAGGGAGTTTCCTACACCAAAATCCCAAGGGTACATTTCGGCTTTGTTGTTTTTGCCATAAGCTCCAGTTTGCGTAATCATCTTGTATAGTCACTTGTAATTCCACTGGACCATTTTGCATGGGCCACAAATCTAGGGCCAATTGTATGGCAGCCTTGGCTTCTTCAAAAGCTTTACTCTGCTCAAGTCCCCAATCGAATTCATATTTCTTCCGAGTAACTCTATATAAAGGTTTCAAAATCTGTCCCAAATGTGGAATGTGGTGCCTCCAGTATCCAAACAATCCTATGAACTTTTGGGCCTCCTTCTTATTTGTAGGGGTAGAAAAATCCTGAATCTTCTGTCGGGCTTGAGGAAGAATCTCTCATATCCCCTTGTTCCATTGTATACCCCAGAATTTTACATTTTGAGCTGGTCCTTGAACCTTTGCAGGGTTAATTTCCCCCCCATTACTTTTCATATGCTCAATTAGAAGGGTCAAACTCCTCTCCATTTCTTTTGCATCTTTTCCCTGTATCATGATATCATCAATGTAGTGGGTAAGCTGTACACCAGGTAGCTTTAATTCATCCAACTGTTCAGCCACAAACCTGTGACAAATAGTGGGGCTGTGTATGTACCCTTGTGGCAAGCAGGTGAAAGTATATTGTCTATCCTGCCAAGTGAAAGCGAACTGGTCCCACTGTTTAGGGTCTATTGGGATGGTGAAGAAGGCATTTGCCAAGTCAATAACTGCATAACAAGTCCCATCATATTTCTGGATCCTTTCTATCAAGGTGATGGTATCTGGAACAGCAGCATACAAAGAAGGAGTCACCTTATTCAACTGTCTATAATCCACAGTCATTCTCCATGTCCCATCTGATTTTCTTACTGGCCAGAAAGGATTATTCCATCTTGTGGTTGTAGGGACTAACACTCCTGTTTCAACATATTCCTTTATAGTAGTGGTAATTTCATCTTGCCCACCTGGCACACGATACTGTTTTAAAGTAATTATTTCAGAAGGTTCAGGTAAAGTGATTGGGTCCATTTTTAGTTTTCCCACTAAAACTGCATTAATTCCTATCTTCCTCACAGCAAATTGGTATCTTCCTTCAGGTAAATTCAGAGTCATGCCTCTCAATACATCTATTCCAATAATGTATTCAGGACTGGGTACAACAACCACAGTATATTCTTTCTTAGGTAACTGCCCAATTTTCATTGTTATTTTAACTTGTCTGGCTGATATTTCAGCCCCTCCTAGAACTGTGATGGTAAGAGGAGTTCCATGTTTAAACTTATCAGGGTTTCCATAGATAAGTGTGGCCTCAGCCCATCTCTCCTGTATATTTCTTTATACAGCCCCGGGCTGGAGCTCGGCCTGTCTCCCATTCTCTCTGAAGGTGGGGCAAATCCCCACCCTAAAACATGGTTTTCTGTGTTTATTGTGTGCTATCCTTGTGATATTGTTGTGAAATTCTGTTGACACCAGTTATTCCTAATGTATTTTTGCCAAGTAAGGGACATGAAAGATCTTGGGGACGAATGTAAGGGTTATGGGATTTAAAGATCTTCCATGCCCTATTGGACTTGCTGGTGTAGCAGGAAGGGGTGGGGCAAGAGGAAACGGAAGCCAAGCTAGAGTTCCTGCAGTGACTGGCAGTGGTGGCAGCAGAGGCAGTGGCAGTGGTAGTGGCCGAGGTGGAGGTGGAGGCGCGAACCCCTTTTTGAGCCAGCCAGAATTTCTGCTCAGGACTCCTGCTGAGGACTGCCAGGGGCCAGCGCTGCTAGGAGCATGCTTCCTAGACACTGAGTAGTTGCTGTGAGTGGGGAGAGGAGGACCTTTGCCTGAGGTAGCCTGTTCTGTTTTAAAGGCTTGAAAATGTGGGTGCTTTCTACTTTATCTACCTGTGCCAATTTCATAACTACTCTGATGGCTTTGACTTTCTGGTTTTGGGACTCAGTCATTTGGTATTTTAATAAATGTTCTAGGTTTATCCCCCATATAGAGAGCCTGGTATATTCTGTGATTAATAACCACATCAGCATATTTATAATTGCCGTAGGCATTGTGAATATTGCATTGCTGATACAGCTGCTCACCTGCAACTTTTCTACTAATATCATATAGACATTCTATCCTCTCTTTAAACTGGAATATTCACCATTCTGCTTATATTTCAGGTTTTTTGCCCTCATGCCTTTACTCAAACTATTTCCTCTCCTGGGATTGCATCCTACCCCTCCTCCTCTAACATCTACATCATTTGAATTTCTCCATCTCCACATTTGTTTTTAAATTTACATTTTAATTATAAATTAGCATATACCAAATAAAGTAAGAATTTCCATATAGAAAGTAGGAGAGAAAATGATCATAAATGAAGCCATGAATCTCTATTATAGATTGCTTTTATTTTTAAGTATAATAAATTCAATACTTAAGTTTCAAAGTTCTCTTTCTTATCTGTGTTTCTGACCTTCCTTTGGTGGGATTTTTAACAATGAATTAATGACTTTTTCTTTTTCTTAGATTGTCTATCTTAACCCCTAGTATCCTACTCCCTCCCATTACCAGTTCCAAATTAAACGAAAAAGAAAAGAGAGGAAAAAAAAAACATGTAACAAATATTACATGGAGTCAGGAAGACATGATTTTAAATCAACTTCAGATACTTACTAGCTGTGTGACCCTGGGTAAGTCACTTAACTCTATTTACCTCAGTTTCCTCATCTATAAAATGAGCTGGAGAAGGAAATGGTAAAACACTCCAATATTTTTTTTTTCCAATGCCTCTTCTCTAGTTTATTAAAGAAGGAACCAAGATCATTGTGATGTCAAGGACAGGAATTATACAGCAAGGAAGGCTGATGCTTAATAACTAGGAAGTTGAAAAGAAGGAAGGAAGGAAGGAATGAAGGAAGAAAGGAAGAAGGAAGACAGCAGTGATGCCAGCTTGAAGCCAGGAAGAGCAGTCACCCCCACACAGGGGCAACTTTTGGAGAGGGGCCATTAGGCCTACTGATTGCCAGGAAGGAGAGAGACAGAAGCAGACAGCTCTGGCATGATCTGCAAAGTGTAGATTCCAGAATCTAGCTGTAGCATTGGAGGGAGAATGAGGAAAAGGTTCCTGGGCCAAAGGGTAAAGGAAAGAACAGAAAGAGACAGAGGTGGAGGAGGCTATTTGGGGACTATTCCTGGGGCAGAATGCTGTTTGGGAGGAAGTGGTGAATGACCTCACTGTTCCCAACAGCCACAAACAGAGCAGCCCAATGGAGAGAGATTAGAGACATTGGACATGATTTCTGGTCCCTCTGGGGGGTGCCTAGATGACCCTTCCCCCATGGTGGGCAGGTCATTTTCTGGTCCAAGTCCAATGGGATGGTTCCTTTGTCATGACCTCTTCACATCTGTGCCAGCTCACAGTCAGGCAATCCCCTGTTGGATTTTCAAATTGCCCATCTATGATAAAGTGCTGGCCCTGGAGTCAAGAAGACTCATCTTCTTAAGTTCAAAATGAACTCAAATTCAGTGTGACCCTGGGCAAGTCACTTAACCCCGTTTGTCTTAGTTTCCTCATCTGTAAAATGAGCTGGAGAAGGAATTTGCAACCACTCCAATATTTTTGCCAAGAAAACCCCAAATGGGATCACAAAGAGTCATATACAACTGAAATGACTGAACAACATCTACATATTGTTTTAAAAAGGAGTCCCTAACCTTTTTAGTGTCATTCACCCCCTTTGGCAATCTGGTAAAAGTCTACAGATTGCTTCTCATAATCATGTTTTTAAATGCATAAAATAAAATGCGTAGGATCACAAGGGAAACAAATTCTACTGAAATGTAGTTATTAAAATATTAAAGTTGAATTCAAATGCTGCCTCCTCCATGAAGCTTTCCCTGATAGCTGAAAATGGGAATGACCTTCATCCCTAAAATCTAGTTAATAATCTGCTTGCATTTCTCTTATAGTTTCATTAGGTGTTATTTGTTATTTACATTTTCATAACATCCCTGTACTCTCCACAAGAGCTGAGACTATGTATTATCAAAAACCGGCACCTGCCCCAGCACAGTCTTCAATGCACAGTCCTTATATGTGTCCTTAACACATATTTGTTTATATAGTATATTCCTCACTGCCAATCATATCAGTCCTACTCTATTTCCCCAAGGTATGGATTGAACTATACATTGTTTTGTTTACATTAATTCTCCCAATAATATTGCTTACTAAATGTATATTTAAATAAATATTTAGACTTTTACCAAAATTTTTCACATTACAACTAAGTCAGGAAACTTTTGAAGGGTCAGACAGTCAGTAATCATTTATTAAGTGCCTACCAGTGCCCAAGCACTGTGCTAAGAATACAAAAAGGGACAAAAGACAGCCCCTGCCCTCAGGGAACTTACAATCTAATGGGGGGAGACAAAAAAGCAAATATGTGTAAACAAGCTATATACAGGATAAATAATTATCTCCAAAAAATAACAATAATTTACACAGAGAGGTACTAGGATTAAGAGGGCTAGAGCAGCTTTCTTTTAGAAGGTAAGATTTTAATTGGGATTTGAAGGAAGCCAGGGAGGCCAGGAAGCATAAATACAGAGGGAAAGCTTTACAGGTATGGGGGACAGTCAGAGAAAATTACCAGAGGTGAGAGACCCAGGGTTTTGTCTGTGAACCGGCCAGGAGGCCAGTGTCACTGGACTGAAGAGTAAGATGGCAGGGAGTAAGGTATAAGAGAACTAGCAAGTATATTTGTGTGGGTATATTATGAAGGGCTTTGAATGAAAAACAATTCATTACAGTTATCCATTTTTATTTTCAGTTAAGTAAAATGCATTTATTTAGCAATTCTCTTCTCTTGCCTTCCAGGAGAACCAAGAGACTGGCAGAGTTCTTTGCCTTACCAGTACTAATGGCTCAGTCACCTCTCTGGTTTTCCTACTTCCAGTTTCTCTTCACCATTAGTGGTGCCCCAAATAGAGCACTGGGACCCGAGTCAGGAAGACCTGAATTCAAATCCAGCCTTAGATACCAGATGTGTGACCCTGGGAAAATCACTTAACCACTGTCTGCCTCAGTTTTCTCAACTATAAAATGAGGATAATAATAGCACCTACCTCAGAGGGCTGTTATGAGGATCAAATAAGATAATATTTATAAAGCATTTAGCACAAGGTCTGGAACATTGTAGGCATCTCATAAATGTTTGTTTTCTTCTTCTTCCCCTCCCTACATGCTGCCTCTGGGATAATACTGTCATCTCTACTAAAGAGGGAAATCAAGGTCATGTATAGGTTATACTAGATGACCTCTAAGTGCTCTGAAGCTCTGAGATTCCATGATATCTCAAAATCATAATTCTGATCCCTTCACCTTGTCACTTCTGCTTCACTAGAATCCTTACAGAAAATAAGATCCACTCTCCTTAGCCCTTCATTCAAGATCCTCCTTATTATGGTTCAAGACCACCTTACAGTTATGCCAAACTAAGCTGCCGGACATCCCCCAAGCATGAGACTTATCTTTCATACATGGAGCCTCCATGCTTTTTCTTATTCTGTGTTCATCCTACTGCCATTCATATCAGTTAAAGAACTATCGACCCTTCAATGATGCCCCTTCTAGAAGCATCTTCTGGAATTTCAGGCCTTCCCACATCCCCCACCAACCAAAATTACTCTTCTTCCTCTCTGTTCTTATGCCACTTTGCTTGTGTCTCTCCTACAGAACTTCAACATTCTGCCTTCTGTTTCATTTTATTTTCTCAAGTACATGTCTTCCTCTCATACCTGAGCATAAGTCCCTTAAGAGGAGGATTATGTCTTTTTCACTGTTGTATGGCCCATAACGTTGTGCCTAGAACAAGTAAATTGCTCCCGCACTAAGTGCTGAATCCAAATTCCCCTACAATCACTTTGAAAAATCTGTAACAAATCATTTTTTCTGGCTAAGTGCATAAATACTTAATCGAATGCCACATCCACATTTTCTCTTGGCTATATTTATGATTTTTCAAGTCTCAGGCCCTGAAGGCAGGAGCTAGTACTTCTATGAGGGTGCTAAGCCAGAAGTAGATGGAGTCCCTCCATCTGACCCCACACAAAGTACCATTTTTCCTTTCAGGCAAAGGTGATGATAACATTGCTACACATTCTATTTTAGGTCACTCCTACTATCTCCATATCTATGGGTGCCATGGAATTTCCATTAATTCTGAATAGACCCTGAGGCAGCTGACTGACATCATTATGGCTAAGCTGACCTCTGGGTGACCATGTGCAGTATTATCTCCCAGACTCTGACAAAAGACTCAAAAGGAAAATGCACAATGCATAGTGTTAGCAGATTTGCTTGGTAGAGAGTTGTGGGGGTTTTTTTTGTTTGTTTTTTTTTTCATATGCTACCTCTTATTCTATTTAGTTTCAGGATGTGGACATGATAAATTATGCCAGATTCTGAGACAAGAGATGCCTTTATTTCTATTAACAGCATATCTCTATAAAGAAGCTTTAATCAGAAGTATTATTTTTCTTTTTTCTTGAATAAAAACCTTGTAAATTGACATTTCAAAGCACACTGTCATCGTACTCCTTAAAACAAATGCTATCTACAATAATTTTTTCTAAAATGCCTCAATTACCAAGGGTGTTTAAAATCCTTCTTTGGGTAAGAGTAAAGTGCTTTACAGCATATTGGTTATTTAATGACAAGATTTAAACTAAGTATGACCTAAGATCTTATATCTTTCATATGACCATACAGTGAAAAGAAAGATCAGAGATATAAGATTAGTTATGGGGACCATACAAGATGATCTGAGGATTTTAGACCGTCATTACCCTCTTTTCTTTCTCCTGTTGCTGCAAAATGTTTTTCCATATGTTTGGCCAACATGTGGGAAAACAAGATCAATCATATTGTGTATGATATACTATATTTCATCACTTAATCAGTAATGATACTGACAATAGCCAAAACAACAATAAATAATAATGCATTATGCCATGCTTTGCTTCACAACTACAAAGTTCCTTTAAAATAATCTAACTTTAAATAACTGCCTGTGTAACCTTGAGCAAGTTACTTAACCCCAATTGCTTAAAAAAAAATCTAACTTTGCCCATACCGAGAATCCACATTTCCCTTTGAATACTGGAAAGGAACCAGCCTGTAAGTCATTATAATAACATCTGTTTCAGTTGAAAATTCAATGAACTCACCATAACAGTGTTTTCTTCAATTATATACATTTGTGGGTCAAATGTATCCACTTCTGCAGTTGCTACCAGCTGAATTGTCTGGAAAGGTGACTGTTATATAAATACAAATTAGAATAAATTAGAATAATAACTTACATTTATTGCTTGTGCATTTTAAAGTCCTTATCGATGCATGATCTCATTTGTCCTTCAAAACAGTAATTTATTTATATCCCCATTTCATAACTACAACTGCTAATATTCAGGTGAGGTACCTTAACCAAAATCACATATCAGTTATTATCATCAAAAGAGCTTGGCAGAATTTAGCACCAATGCTTTCTTTTTCCTTTGGGAAATTATAAAAGCAAAAACTGATCACAAAATTTCCCAATATTTTTGAAATTCAAGATTGTTCAGAAAATTGGAGTAATGAAAAAAGAAATTTTATATATGACAGAAAGTAGTCTTCCATCAAAGCCTTACTCTAATGCCTCATCATGATGCAAAGGTGGCCCTGTGTTCTTGAGGCTATGTCCCAAGATGCACAAGTTCTAGCAGTCCTTACACTGAGCTGGCGAGGGTACTGTCCAAGGACAGCCCAGTTGAGTTGGCAGAGATCAAAGAGAGGGAACCAGGAAGCTCGCCTTCTACTACCAGCTCTGCTACTTATTAGCTATGTGACTGAGTAATTCATTTGACTTTCCTGGGCCTTAGTTCCTCTTCTTTATAAATAAAGGATGATCATTATGAGTCCTTTGAGCTCTAATGTTCTGTTGATGCTGAGGATTATATACTGAGTGATGATTTTGCATTTCAGTCACATTAACTCATGCAATAATTTACTTATGTGAAATGAGGTGGTGCTCATGTTAGCGGAGGGATCTGAAACCTATGAAATCAGGAGTGTCTGAAGTTTTGAAAAAGAAAGCAAACAAAAATTAAAAAGAAAATAACTAAAAAAAACACTTTCATTTGTTTTTGAATTATTTATACAGTCTCCCAGAGTCTTGGGAGTTAGAAAGGAACTCAAAGGCAAAATAGTATGAACCACACCTGAATAAGAATCTGTTCTACCCCTAACAGGCGGTGGTGCAGTGTCTCCTTACATACTGTTAGTGAGAAAGTATACCTTCTGGCACTGCCCATCCATCTCTCCTTCTTGGGAAGTATTCTCTTCCTAAATATTCTTACATTAGGATCTACAGCTCACCTTGTTTGTTAGGTGTACTCTGTCCCTTTGTGTATAAAAATGGGAGGTCCTGGGCTTTATTGCCAGTTCCATTCTTGGGTTTAATTTCCTGTGAATTTCTGAGCATCCACACAGTGGTTCTTCTTTTTGCTATCTGGCTTGCTAGAGTTTTATGGGAAATTTGCTCACTTCTTCATTTTCAGTTCAAAACCTTTTGATTTAAGAGTTTTTTCAGCTTAAAGCCCAATAGACTATAAGCTTCTTGAGGGCAGACTACATTTTTTTTTCAATCTTTGTATCTTCATTGCCTAGGAAAGTTCATCATATGTTGTAAGTGCTCAATAAATGGTTACTGAATGGTTTTGGATTATATTATACTTGAAAAACTCTAAGTAAACACATCCATACATGTCAGATGTACTTCATCCCTGGTCAAGAGGTCATCCTTCCTACTTAGAGGCTAGAGTTCAGAAAACTTTTCTTTTTTTCCAAATCAATAACTTGTCAAAAAGCTGCTTCTCTTTTTCTTAAGTCCTAGCCTTTGATTGTCAGCAGCAAAGAAAGCATCGTTTATGCCCCCCAAAGTCTTTATATTTTTGCATAAGATTTCACACTCTTTTCTAGATTACTCCTGCCTGTGTCATTTATGACCAAGGGAATCAATTGAAATTCAAGGCATCATGTTTGAAAATTCACAGCAAATCACCTGTGATGGCCTAGGACTCGGTACATCCCCAGGAGGACAACAGAGTGCTCTTGTTAATGTCAGGTATAAAAACAAAGAGAAATCAGGCAGATCAATGATAGACATGGTGATATACATGTCAGTCCTCAGCACCGTTACATTATTTCTAATAATCTCAGTTTTCCAAAGTGAACCCTTATGCCATTAACTTTTTGGTTCTAATGTGCTTTGAGGTGGTGATGGTGGGGTATTCAGGGAAGTAGAGAAAGGGTACAATTTTATTTTTTATAATGCATTCTGGAAAGCTCCTCTTCTAAAATAAATTTTAGAAAGGAAGAGGAGAGACTTTTGAACGGGGGAAAATCATTTGCACACAAAGCACCATTTGCATGTACTGGAACATTTTACTTTTTCCCTTTAGTACTTTATAGAACCCAGCCATGAAAGAGAATAAATTGCTCGTTTTGGGGGAGGTACATTTGCTCTCTTTGGCAATTAGGACTCACTTTTTTCTGGTTACTAGGGCACCATCTGATATACCAAATGATGTAATCTGCTAAACAGTCTCTAGTAGCCAGAAACAGTGAATGTACTTCCAAAAAGTGAGCAATTTATTTCCTTCTCACTGACTGCATCAAGCCTGTTCTCTAATTAATTTTGGTGACACTGAGATATAGGATTGCATCATGCATTAACCCTATGAACCTCTTATTCTTATGGTCATTTACCCAATTAGTATGAGAAGCATTAAATGGTGATAGGGAAGAGTTCTAAAATCATGTGATGATATCATTTGCAAAAGTAGGCAAAGTCAGTGCTGTCTTTGCAGGCTTAAAAAAAAGTATGTGAAGATTATTCATTTCTTTCTTCCTAATTTACTTGAAAGACTAGCACCTCTCTCTAGGTCTGGGCCTTTTCTCTAGTCCAGAACATCAAAGCATACAACACATGGTGCTTCATGCCTCTGATGGTGAATCGGTACTGAGCATTTACCAAAGAATTTCTTTCCAACTGGAGAACAATAGTGTCACTGTGGAGGGCATTTTATTTCATAATAATTGAACTGTTGTGAAAAGCTGTCTATATCATTAAATTCCATCAGATAAGAAAAGAGCAAAAGAGTCAACTACCTCTCATTCTGAAAGTGGTCCCGATTTACCAGGTGCTTTAAGGTTGGCCACTTTCCTGACAAAGTAGCTACAAACAGTGGTAACATGTGAATACTAACTTTAAATTTTCAGGAAGAAGAGAAGTAACCCTGTTGAACAGAATAGTCAAATGGAAGGTACCTTGACAAAAAAAAAAAGACATTACTTAATCATGAAGGGCTAGTCTTCTCAAATGTGTCTCCATGAACTTCTTAACTAAATATTAAAATTTTTTTGATAATTATATCTCAATATATAAAGTGTGTATTTATGTGTGTGTGTGAAACAACACTGTGCTAGGTACTGTGGGAGATACCAAGTCATATATATGTATACATATATACACATATATATGTATCAGATTCTGACTCCAGGCCCGATACTCTATCCACTGAGCTAAACTCTGTCTCAGAGCTTGTCACACCCTGATAAATAGTCCCATTACCTTCTTGTTTAAAGGATTCAACTTGTATTATGTGCTTAGTTCATATGTTATTTTGGTTTTAAAATAAGAATAAGATAGACTTTAGGGAGAAAAACAGTGAAAAAATCTCCAACTGAGTTAGAATCAATGGAAGAAACTATGGAGGTTATCTAGCCCAACTTCTTAAGACCTGGATTAAAATCCTACCTCAGACATTTACTAGCTGTGTGATCTTGGACAAGGCACTTAAACCTCTTTGTGCCTCAGTTCCCTAATCTGTAAAATGGGAGGATTGTACTCAATGGCCTCTAGGATCCTGAACAATTATGAAAAGAATCTCCCTGTACAACATCCTAAAGATCTCCAGGTTTAGGGAACACTCCGCCCCCTGAAATAGTACATTCCACATTTGTTGTCCATTTGCTCAGTTGTGTCTGAATCTTCCTGACCCCATGGATCAGAGCATGCCAAGTCCATCTATCCTTAACTATCTATTCCACATTTGAAAAGCACTAATTATTAGGAAGTTTTTCTTCTAATAAGCTGAAATATGCCTCTCTGCAACTTCCATCATTCCTAATTATGCCTTCTAGGCAAAACAGAATCCATCTTCCATATGCCAGCCTTTCAAAAACTTGAAAAAAAAAATGTAATCATCCTTCCCCCCTCACACACACCAATACGTCTTCTTCAAGCTAAATATTTTTAGTTCTTTTCATGAATGGCATCATCTGAACCCCTCTACTATCTTCAATGCATTACCCTGCCAGTGCCAGGATGTCAGTAGCCTTTCTTTCTCTCATGGTGGTATGACCAGGGTCAACTACAGTGAACCTACCACTTCTCTGATTCCAGACACTAGGTGACATTTTATTGATATAACCTAAGATTACAAGTATAAACCACTGTCCATGAGAATGCCCTTCAATAATTGTAATATACATACATGTAGCAACTTGTGACTTACAAAGCAATTTTTCTCCCCATCATCCAGTAAACCAGGTAATTTGGTGATTCTCTCAGCTACTGTGTGTCCTTGGACCTAACCTCTCTTGGGTCTCAGTTAGACCTAGTCAGGGAGTTAGCTTTTTCTACAGTTCCTTCAAGTGCTAGCCTCTCTTATTTCCTCTGGGACAACGTCTCTTCCCTAGTTACTTTCTGTCTATAGACAAAGCACAAAATGAAATGGAACATAGACGTTTTCTTAATTTCATTACTGTGTTTCCCCGAAAATAAGCCCTCCCCTTACCATGTAAGATTTCTCTAAAATAAGCCCTCCCCCGAAAATAAGCCCTATTGAGATTGCTACTGTAGTGAAGGTGATCCCCTGCGCTACATGCTACATTACGGTACCCTCTGTATGCACCGTCCCCACCCCCCCAGGTGAAACGCATGCTGCGCTCCGAGCTGCATCCAATCAGAGCTGCAGCAGTGAGCGCATCATCCTGTTCTTTATTTAATTCATTATTGAATAAAGGTACATTTTTTTGTTCACATTTACCTGTTTATTAAAATTGCTGTCAATGTTCATTAAAATAAGCCCTCCCCTGAAAATAAGCCCTCTGGTGTTTTTCTGTCCAAAAAAATAATAAGACAGTGTCTTATTATTGGGGAAACACGGTAGTACAGTCAGGCAAATCCAGGAATTCTGAGCCCCAAAAGCATTTTCTAGCACAGCTGTCTGGTTTGGCTATCCACATAGACTAAATTAGATAAATAACTATTCGAATATTTCCTTCCTATTTTGCCATGTTGAGGCCCCCTCAGCTTCTAAACCTTTTGTCTATACTGGTGTCCTCTTCCTCTTCCACTTTACAAAAGGCTGTAGTCTTTGCTACATCTTTTCCTTTGCCTCCCTTTTTTCTTCCACATGAGCCACAAGCCTAAAACCTTCCTTTCTTTTGTCCATGTTCTCCAATTACACTTTAAGATGATTGATTCTGGGGTGACTTTCAGTGAAAATCCATGCATCCCTTTATTAGCAAACCACATGACCTAAGTTCACTATTTCATACTCAATATTCCTTTTTGTTCTCTGCATATTGAAAACTGTGTGTTTACTAACAATTAAGCTCATAAGAGGAAAAGGGACAGGACCAGGGCCAGGAACCTGTGACCCTCTAGGTCCTCAAGTGTGGCCCTTTGAGTAAATCCATATTTTACAGAACAAGGGATTTGATTCAGTCAAAGGGTCACACTTGAGGACCTACAGGGCCATATGTGTCCTTGAGGTCACAGGTTTCCCACCCTTGGTAGGCCCATGGTTTAAATGGTATACAGAACTGGTAAGGAAACTCCCCCTACTATGAGCAAGGGCCTTCTTAGCAACTTACGCTCTTAAGAGCACTGAGTGGTTAAATGACTTGCCCAGGGTCACACAGGCAATGTGTGTGAGTGGTGAGGCTTAAATCTATGTCTTCTTGGCTGGAGTCCAGCTCTCTGTTAAGTATACCAAGCTACCTTTCCTAAGTTCAAAATAAAAAAGAAATGTGGAGGAAAAACACTCTATGTGGTCATGGATTAATTAGTTTTTAATGGAATTATTAACTAGTAAACTAGTTTTTAATGGAATTTAATTGGAATTTAACCCCTCAATTACACTATAACTCTATTCAAAAGATGAGCAGGGTATACAAGGTCTCCCATATTCCTTTAGCCAACTCATTTTTTTCATTCTATAGAAATGGAAAATCAGTACCATCCAGACTCTGAATTACCCACAATACTATGGTCACTGTTTATATTAGCAGTAATGCTTTTCACTGGGGAACGCTTTGACATCGACTTTTCTATCTTTGCATATTTCTGTCTTGCTATTTATGCCAAATAAACACTGCTACTACTCACCGCTGCAAAAGTCCCATTCCAGATCCTGGTAGACACATTCACGAAGTATTCTTCTTTCATTTTAAGTTCGCTCAGCTGACAGGTGACTTTGCTACATGATGCAGTTTTGCAGTTCTTTGAGATTGGAGGGGTTCATATTAAAGAAAACAGGTTTAGTATGACTTCTGAAAGTAATTACTGAAAAGTAAAATTATTTGTTGAATATATCCTGATATTTATTAGTCTAAATTTATGTTTGAATATTTATGCATACAACTACATGATATTCTAATTTGGAGTGATCTGAACATAAGCCACCCACCCAATACAAAATAGTATGGACTATATTGTAATTTTAAAATATTTTAAAATAAGGCATTCTTGAAATGAAAATGTGTAAAGAGATAGTCAGTGAAAAATATAGACTGAATTCAAGCTTTATACAAACTAAATTTCTAAAGAAAATGTGATCTATATTCATATAACATTTTCTTAAATTATGATGTTTAGATTGGTACTTTTGAAAATTTTTTCTAGGATGTTTCATTCTTTCTCTCTCCATGATCTCCTAGTACTACCTCCATTTTTTTTAATCCAGGAAGATTTTCAAGTTGCTAATTAACAAAAAACTATGTTAATACCTTCAGTCTCAAGAAGGGCAGTAGAAAAGAGTCATGGAAAAGTGGGTGACAATGTTGAGAAAACAAATGAGGATACATAAGAAATCAGATACAATGGTAAAAAGGATACCTGGTGATATGTGTAGGTGAAAGGAGGTATGTGTCATGCTGCCAAATAGCTAAATTTCCTCACTCACCAGTGAGTCACCAGTGAGACTGCAAAGAAGTCTAGACTCTCAGCTTATAAAACTACAACTCTGGATGAGCCCATGTAGATTTGGTATTCTCTCTCATCAATGAGTTCTTCCTAGAATGATTTTGGAGAAGATCTCAGACCAGCCATCTTTCATTCTCAGGACTTTGCCACCATGCTCCTAACCTTTTATGAGTTATCTTGCACCTTTAGAATGTGAGCCCCTTGAGGGCAAAGATTGTCCTTTTTCGCTTGCATTTGCATTCTCAGTGCTCAGCATGGTGCTTGGCACATAGTAAGCATATAATCAGTGCCTGTTGATGACTTCAATGTGCACAGGCATACAAAGGTAAGATGAATTATGTTCTAAATGATCTGAATTTGAACTTATATGTCTATAGCAAAAAGTGCAAACCACCTTCTTTGCCTCATCAAATTTGTATTAACTGGCATTTTAAATCAATGAATGAACTTAGCTATTCTCTCTCCAAATCCCAACTCAAAATAGCTTTGAGGGAAAATATGTCATATAATTATATGGTAATGTATAGCAATAAACATTTGTTGACTAACTATGAATGGATAGAAAAGAACAGTTCTCTGAGAAAAAAAGAAAACGAATACATCTGGTATACTCCTTAGCAATTCTAGTTCTTGAACAATCATCTTAATGTGTGCTACTCACCAATTCTTTAATATCTCGGAAGTTTTCTTTCTTAAAAGACACTGAGTAAGGTGTTTCTCCTATTTTTAGTGGATTTATTTCTGCAGTACAGCTTATATCATTGTCCTAGAAAATGACAGAATCACAATTGGTCCTTCAAACTTACAAAGCAAAAGCAAAATAGTTTTCATTAAGACTTTATATGAAGGGGTGGCCAGGTAGCAGCCCCAGAGTCGGGATGACCTGGGATCAAATCTGGGCTCAGATACTTAGCACCACACCCAGAAATAACTGGCCGTGTAACCTTGAGCAAGTTACTTAACCCCAGTTGCTTTAAAAAAAAAAAAAAGACTTTGTATGAAATAGCAGTATATAAAGGGGAAAGGGGACCTATAGGGAGACAGGAGGAGGAGGAAAAGAAAAGGGTAATTTGTTGGCACTCAGAAAAGAATACCTAGTAGAGTGCCTTTCAAATAGCAAGTAGTTAAGAAATGATTCTTGAACTAAACAGGTTTGAGTCCCACCTTTATACTGTCCTTGGTCTCTTCTTTGTTTACCCTTAACCTTCCGCACAGTGTGAAGAAAGGTTGTCCTAAGGGTAGTACTCTTTGACTCATGTGAGGTAAGAAATTTCAACAAGGAGTGGCTAGGTGGTGCAATGAATAGAATACTGGCCCTGGAGTCAACAGGACCTGAGTTCAAATCTGACCTCAGACACAACACAAAAAAAAAAACTAGCTGTGTGACCTTGGGCAAGTCATTTAACCCCAACTGCCCTACCTTCCCCCTCCAAAAAAAATGGAAATTTCAACAAACCCTGCCATAATTAGCCAAATACCTTTTAGTCTAAATACAAAGATTTGAGTTTTCCTGTAGACCCATAAAATAACACACCTTGTGTGAGAAAACACTGTTTTAGTTGTTTTTTTTTTAAGAGGCAATTGGGGTTAAATGAGTTGCCCAAGGTCACATAAACTAGTAAGTATTCGAGGCCAGATTTGAACTCAGGTCATCCTGACTCCAGGGCCAGTGCTCTATCCACTATTCCACCTAGCTGCCCCTTGAAAACACCATTTTAGACATAACTAAGCACATAATCAAATATCTAGAGTTGGTAAGGACCTCAGAAGTCATCTGGTATGACTCCTTCATTTACAGATAAGGAAACTGAGGCACAGAGAAGCTGAATGACTTATTCACAGTCACGTGGGCAGCAAGTGTCAGTGGTAGGATTTGAACCTGTCTTCAGACTTCAGAAGCAGTGCTGTTTTCATGACATCATGGTGCCTCTCCAGGCTGTGCACTGTTGAATAGCTAGAATAATACTATTAATAATAATAAAAACTAGAGATTTATGTAGTTTTACATAAGGTTTGCAAAGAACTTCACATATATTTTCTCATTTGATGTTCACAATAGCCCTGTGAGATAGATGCTATCATTATCTCTGTTTTACAAATGAAGAAAGTTAGACTGAAAAGATTACTGACTTACTCAAGGTCAAACAGTTACTCAATATTGGAGGAAAGATTGGAACTTGTCTCCAACTCCAGTGACCTATGTCCCAGGCCAACAAGCCAGGCTGAGCCAAGTGGAAGGTCAAGAACTGACTGGAAGGTAGCACCTGCCATATGATCTAGCTGAAGAGAGCTGAACTCTCACTCTTTGTATTTCCCTCATCACTCAAATCACTTTCCTTTTTACAAGGCTCTAACAGAGTCAAGTCTACTTGCAGCAAGAATGTAGGAGATTTGGAATTATTTCTCTATTCTTTACATTCTTGAATATTGGGTTTTGGTCTCATACTTCTAAAGGCTCTTTTAAACACAAAATTCATTTCCAGATAATTAGCATTCAGTCTGCCTAGGTGGCATTATTCTCTTAACCAGATCACATACTCATGCTCCAATATTGGAAGGCAGGGTGCTCTAATAGTTAAAAGATTTTTGCTTTCCAAAGTACACTGAAAGAAGATACAGAATTTTTATCTATTCATTGAGTTATCCTTACTTTCAAAGATCTAGAATAAGGCTTTCTACTTGTGGTAAATCTGAACTGTATCAAAAATAGTGAGAGAAAAGATTACTTAATAACAAATTATTGGGGAGATCCCTGACCTTTCCCCAAGTATTTATTCCACCTAGATAATCCTATCTAGATAGAGTTGTTGCCCCACCCAAAAGCTTACAAAGAATTTAATCTAAGGTGAATTCCAGTCCATTCAGGGAGGTCCAGGCAGAGGGGTAGATCCTTTTTCTACATTTTCCAAGGAGGGGGGTGATTTGGAAGCAAATGACTCAAAATCATGTATCCCATTCCCACATTAAAATAGGCCCACCTGTTGTTATAATATTCATTCTCTTTCATTACTTGTTAACTAATCAGTTGACTGCCACCCTTCCAAAGGCACATAAGCATTGAATAGGTTCTATGAGGGGTCTTTGGCATTCAAGAGTGTCACTGATCCCTTTTATTAATTATTGCTAGACTGATTAATAAACTAATTAATTTCTCAGAAAGTATGTCTCTTGAACTTTTGACACATCACAATAGAGAAGAAACTCAGCATGGTATAAAGAGTGCTAGACCTGGAGTCAGGGGAAAAAACCTGGATTTGAATCCTGCCTTTAACACTTAACAATTGCTTAATCATAGTCAAGTCACAATTTCACCTAGCTTCAGTTTCCTTATTTATTAAATGGGGATGCTATTTGTGACACCTAACTGACTTAAGCTTGTGTAATGGTAAAGGCAATTTGAAGATCTTCCCTGCCCCTTAATAGACTGAAGGGAATTTGAAGACCTTCCCTACTCTTAGTAGGCCAAATGTAATCATGTGGAGCTCAAGGTGGGAGGAGCTTGCTGAAAGGGTGGAACAGGAAGGAGCAGAGGAGAGCTCCAGCAGAATTGGGAGCAGGCAGCACAAAGGGAGAGCAGCTTAGTGTGGGTGAGAGAGGGGCATTTTTGCTTAAGGCATCCTGTTTTGTTTTGAAGATCTGATGGAGGGAAGGCTTGGGAATGTTGGTATTTGTTACATTACTTAAGTGTACCAACTTCTTGGTTGCTATGATGATTTGGCTTTCTGCTGTTGGGATTCAGCTTTCTGGTATGTGAATAAATGTTTTGGTTCTGTCTTCCATGTGGAGCATCTGTTACAATTTGTGATTCAGAACTACATCAGCATATTCATAGCCACTCTGGGTGCTGTGAATATCACATTGGTGTTATAGCTTGTTGGCAGGATCATGCAAGAACAAACATAAAATACTATATAACAACTTTCATTGCTACTATTATCTTGTGACAGCACTGCATTCTGACCTCGACTGATTTGTCAATAAACTCAGCTATTTCTACTGGACCATGTTCCCTTTCAGTCCTGACATCTTCTATTTTCTAGTCCTTTATAAATATATATTCATAACATAAAATAATAGCAATATAACATAATACTGTTATGTGATATAACACAAATCTAATGTAACATAACATAAAATAACATATGCTTTTTGTATTATACATGTAAATACATTTATATGTGTTAGGTTCTTAATAACTTGCTTGTTACTTGACATAGAGTCCAGTACAAAATAACTATCTATAGGGATCTTTTTAGTATGTATAGTACCTATTGAGGTAGTAATATATATGGTATAATAGATAGAGACCCAGCCTTGAAGTTAGGAGGATTTTGGTTCAGATTCTACCACTGGCACATACTGGCTATGTGACCCTGGTCAAGTCAATCTCTCTGGGATCGAAGCAACTTTGTAAAACTATAAATTGCAAAGAAGATACTGCCCTTCATTGGTAGAGGGAATTTCCTCATCTGGAATTTTCCTATACTAATGAAATCATAGGCCCATAGTCTATCCCAAAATGTATGTTATGTCTTTTTTTTTTTTAATTTAGAAAGGTGTTCTATTTGGATTTGGTATTCATATTGATCCAGGATATCACAGGGTATTCTTGGACTAGTCACCTGGGCTAAATGCACTCCTGTCAGGTACATCAATGCATTTTTTCCTTTGGTGTACTGAGGAATGGAGATGGTCACAGAAGCCATAGGTGTTGGAATGTTTCCTGTTGTGATCTAAAAAAAAAGAAAAGGTTTGGTAATTGACTATGTGTGATCTAATTAGCAAAACTCACAATGTGACAGTAAATAATGAGAACAATTACAGAAGCTTTAAAGTCCTTCTATATTCATGTACATATCCACATCTACACATTACTTTTCTAATAGATGTTTTATAATAGTAATAATAATAATGTAAAAAGCTTTATAAAACTTGAATATTATATGTATATAAAATAGCTGTCTATTAGTTTAAAACTACACTAAGATTTTTAGGACACCCTGTAATTACATCTACTTACACTTAAAATATAAATTTCAGAATAAAGATATAGGTGAAAAAAATTGCCAGTTATTCCATTATCCATTCCAGTATCTTTCTATCTACTCATCCCTGTATTCGTTTATAAATTTTTTCTTTTATATAGTTGGATTAAATGACAAGTTAATTTTTACTATGTACCTTTATACTTTTTACTATGTATCTTTACTATGTACCTTTATACTTTTTACTATGTATCTTTACTATGTACCTTTATACTTTTTACTATGTATTTTTACTATGTACCTTTATACTTTTTACTATGTATCTTTACTATGTACCATTTCATATAAATTTTCCTTATATGCTTTGGTCCTCATGTCTGTTATTCTTAACTGTATTATAAAATTGCATTACACTGATTACCACCATGTGTTCAGCCCATCATCAATTGTCATATGATTTATTAATATTTTCTGGATGACAAAAACTGGATCACAAGTCAAAGGGCAAACTCAGGATCAAAAGTTAGATCAAAAGTCTAATGTTCAATTTCTCATTTACAAAATATTAAGAGATTTGGGTTTTTTGGAAGCAGGGGAAAGGGATCTGATTGGGTTTCTAGGATCTATAAAATAGAGTTTGTGCTTGGTTGGTTTTTCTCATTACTTAACTGCTGACACTTGCTTGGCTACTTACAAAAAAGAAATTGCTATAAAGCATGACTTTGAAGAAGTCTCTATTTGTGTATAACTGCTAAGTTTATTACAAACAGAAGTGGTATCTAGGCATCACTAAAGCTGCTTTTCTTAAACAGACCCAGAGTTGAACACAACAAAAATAGAACCTGTGTTGGAAACGGAATATACATATATTTCCTTGAAAAACATTGAATTTAAACTCTAAAACCACAATGATTTCCTCTTAGTCAGGGCACATATACCTTCATATGCTTTTTCATCCTTGCTTTTGGCCCTACCTACATTCTTTTTATTTTATTTTCATTCTCCTCTTTTACTTGGATTTTCTAAGGCTTTTAAAAAATTATTCATTTTTAAAATGTTGTTGTTCTGTTGTTCACTCCCCAACATTTTCTCTTTGCTTTCCCATACTCACAGCAATCTTATTTACCTTAAGTGAAAAACTGAACATGGGACCAATTTCATCAAAAGTCTTCACAGTGGAAGAAACATTGCCATGAGAAAAGACTTCATAAAAATTGATATTTGTAGACCTGTTGAATGATGATTTTAAAACCAGACAGTTTAGTTTAATGGGTGCTATTGAAACCTTAATTTTTTTTCTTTTCACCTAAATATTTATAAGGTCAGATTAATACCAAAGAATAGCTTTAAAAAAGAATAGAGTTAATATAGAGGAGTTCAATGAGCTTTATAAATAAACCAAAAGTAAATTTCACTGGAGTCCACAGCCACCTGACTTACAATTCAGGATCAAGTAAACTTCTTTTGAAATGACTGTCTCTTTATATACTTCTGCTAAAATTTTATTGAAAAGACACTATTATATGTTGAATGAGAGAAATGTGAATTTAAAATTAAGAGATTTTAAAACCAAAAGTAACTTTAGAGGTTACCTTATTTTATGAAAACTAAAGTGCCAAGAAATTAAATGACATATTCAAGGTCATATAGTTAATTAGTATCCCATTAGGGACCAGAGAAATCTAGGGTTGCAATTCCCAATCCAGCATTCCTTGTATTCTACCACATTATTTGCCTGTAATATGTGGTTTTATTGTATTAACAACTAGAAGCTCTCCTGGATCAGTTAATCACTTTATCCTACTGGATACCCACTTTACAAAATTACTGTGTCATTGTGGAATTATGCATTGAAAAATACTCAATGTTCATTCAGTGTATACAGTATAGTGGAAAGAACCCCAGAAATATGGTGTCAGAGAACCTGAGTTCCAGCCCTTTCAGTTTCCGTATCTATAAAATGATGGAGTTGGATTAGATGGAATCTACTATCCACTCCAGTCCTAAATCTATGCTCTTTCTGCTCTAATGAATGGATAAATGATATTGCTGACTAAAAAGTATGTGGCTTAAAACATATTTTCAAAGAATATTGGAGCGGGAAAGAAGGTAAAAGAATCAAGTGACAGATGAGAAAATGGACCTAGAGAAAGGAAATTACTTTTTTAAGGTCACACAGGCAGCACCAAAGGTAGGACATAAACCCAGGTTTCCCAATATCCACTAAATTACTATGGGCATGACAACAAAAACAAAAAACTCTCAAGGAGTAAAGTTTTACTATTATCAATTTCTCTAGTATTTATTAAAGGGTAAATGTAGGCTGGAGCACACCTCTTCATTCACCTTGTGCTACAGCAGAATTCTTAAACTAGATTCCATTAACATTGTAAATAATGTTTGATAATTGTATTTCAAAATTTCAATATATTGGGCTTGTTAACCCTTTCCAATATTTTAATAATTGTATTTTTCAATATAATTGGTTTCCTTTGTAATACCAAAGTATTTTATGTTATGTATTATTATTAATTTGTTATTTAATTAAATAATTAATTGAATTAATTTTTATATAGTTATTGTTTTATTTTATGAATTTAAAAACATGATTTTGAGAATGGATCCATAGAGTTCACCAGACATCATCCAAGGGGTCCAGGACACAAAAATAGATTAAGAACCTTCTACAGAAGAAACTAGTTTGGTTCCACGTCAAACTTTGAGAATTGGGATCTAGACTAGGGTTCAACCCACACTGGGTCATGACTGGTCTGGAGGCATCCTTTAAGAAAGTAAAGACATCTTGCCCTACTAGAAAGTTGGGGGAGGGGGGAGGTGATGGGAGAGGATATAAGAGAGAACAGATTGGGGGAAGGGGTATTCAGTAGGCTTGCTATTTTAGGGTGAGGGGAAAAAATTTGTAACTCAAAATCTTGTTGAAATGAATGTTCAAAACTAAAAATAAATAAATAAAATTAAAAAAAAATTTTTTTAAAGAAAGTAAAGAAAAAAAGTTCCTTCTATGGTGAACCTCAGATGGTCCTAGACTAGAAACCCCAGGTTTAACACTGTTCAAATCTTAATTATAAGTCATTTTTTAAAGAGTTTTTTTTTAAAGTGTCTATAATTTATAGAGTTAGGCAACCCAGAAAGAAGAGCCTCCTTCTTTCTAGAATCTTAGAAGACTGGTCAAATTGGGTGTGGAAATACCTTAGGAGAAGTATATCCCTCAGGCTGTTTCCCCTTTAAAATGACCATCTCTTCATCCCTTACAACTGATTCACTACAAGGGAAGTATATTAGTGTGTGTGCATGTGTATATGTGTGTGTATGCACACAAAATCTAATAGTTTTCATATATATCATACTTTAAGATTTACAATGTGCTTTTATCATGACATATCCATGAAGTAGGCACAATTAGAAGGCAGTATATTACTGTGGAAAGAGCACTGACTCTCATGTTCAAAGACCTAGATTCAAATCTCAGCCCTGATGGTGAATGTCTGCGTGATGTTGGCAAGTCATTTAATCTCCTTTGGCCTCAGTTGATTAATTTGTTAACTGAGGAGGTTGGACTATGTCTAACCATCTGAGGTCTCTTCGAATTCTAAATCTTTGATCCTTTAATTACTTTAAAGAAAACTGAAACTCGGAAAAAAATTTCCCTTCTCTCAGTGATTCGTTAAAGGTCAACCAAGTACTAAATATCAGATCTGCTACTTGAATACAGGTCTTCTGACTCCAAGGGCAGTGCTCCAACCACCTAGATTTTGCAAAACTTAGAAGGAACATTTTTCTGACATGGAGGAGGTTCTTGTGTCTCTGGAATTTCAAATCCCAACATTTCCTTCATTTATAAGGAATTTGTTTTATTGGAGGAGGGTTGTTTATGATTACAGTTTTCCAAATTATTAAAAGAAAAAATGTGTCATGAGTAAACACCTACATACACACATATATATCTATTTGTTTATAGAGAGATAGATGTATATCTATCTATCTATATCAAATCTGTTAATGTGTTTGGATGAGACAAAACAATTTATTGTAACTTCCATTAAACAGAGGAAACCCCACTGAAGAACTGAAGGTTTGCCATTTTGTGTTCTTGGAAGATTCCATAGTACCTTCCAAAGAGTGTAAGCTCTGGAACACTGGCCAAATTCTGAACTGGGTAATGATATGCTACTTTCCTAAATACCTTTATTTTTCTTTCTTATTTAAGGGTTGCTCTACTTTTAAAGACCCATCCTAAAGCAACTGTGCTTTATAATTTTTATTTACACACCTGGAGGGAATTTCAGCATATCTTGCTTATGACATTTAACTTGTGCAGTTTCCCTTGATTTTTGAAAGGCATGAGGTTTGAGGATTACAAACTATAAAAGCACAGGGAGTTTTGTTTTCCCTAGAAATGAAGATATTTCTGTCTAAAATATGTTGCTCCAAAAACACACACACTTGCATGTTACAATCACTTGGTATCTTTTTTAGATCAAAGATAATAATGCAAACGTAAATATATAGGTACTGATGAGTAAAAAAGAAACTGTCCATTTCCTGTTAAAAGCAACTTCTAGGGTAACACTGTACAGAAAAGTAAGAGAGAAACAAATGAGAACAAACAATTCAGATTAATAAAGAGGTGATACAATTGAGATAAAAAACATCAGATGAATGATACTAACCATCTCTGGTGGACACACTTGACCTCAATTATTTACTTTAACAATGATGGTGCAGTGATGCAGTGTAACAATGGCAATATTTACTAGTGATTTCCAAGTCTTGAATGCAGTAACCTACACTTTGTTTCCATTTGTGTCCAAATTACGATTCATTCATTTTGGGACCATTTTCTCACAGCCTTGTATTTAAGGGGTCCCCGCCCCCCCCCCCACCCGCCCCGCTCTGCAAGGTTTTAGATATCTGTACCTTTGGGGCTGGGACAAAGAAGCAATAACAACTTGCAGCTTCTGGATACTTGGCTCATGGGTTGCCACTGGTGGAATTTACCTTACCAGCTTTGGGGAGGGCATCCAACTTTGCTAGAAGTTCACTTGAGTGTTTCAGCAGACTAAGAACAGTGACCTACGTGTTTTATGGCTCTACTGACCCAATGTTTAATGGGCATTGGCTTGAGCTCATCTGTGGTCGGTTCAGGCTGCCAAACTACTTATGAATGAGACAAGCAGATGGTATGAACCCACTGAGATTTTCATAACATGTGTGATGCTCACTGATAACATCAGTTTCCTTAAACAATCACTGTGACTATTACCAGCCAAAATGCTTCTGCTGCTGTTCTACAAGTTTCTATTTCAGAAAGAAAAAATAGTGAATTTTCCTTCAGACTTCTCTTACCTTTTCATGTTTGACCTAAGTTTTGCACTATCATTGCATTCATTCATTTAGTCATCAATCATATCTTCACTGACTCCCAATGTGTGTACAGCACAATGTGTCTCTGCATTAAAGATTACAATTCTGGGTTTCAGGCACATTGATGGTGGCTACTGGCAAAGCTAAGGTTCCCTTACCTCTTATTGATGTAGTCAGGAGGTGGTGGCTGATTGGTAGAAACTTGGAAGCATTCTGTTGGGGAAATGAAACTCTTACGGGTATAAGGCCCCTCCCAGGTAACATGAGACTTGAATAGATCTCTAAGTCTACAGCAATGTAGTTTCCCTTACAGGGCCAAAAGCATCACTCAAAACCTACCTGGCCGCCAGTTGGTTGACTTGGGCAAAGTTTTTTGATATTAACTCTTAACATAGCAAGGCATTCTAAGTTAGTAGAAGAAAAGAACTCTTCACTAATGGACACATTAATAGTTCAAACAACAATATATTACAGACACATCTATAGTCAGCTGTGTTAACTCCACCTACCTTGTTAAATGGATTTCTGCATCATACAGCAAAGGAATTTGGAAGTTGACTGTATTGTCTGCCTCCTTCTCTTCTTGACTCTCACTATTAAAAAAAAATTGGGATGAAAACAATCAAGATGCTACTTTAAATGAACATGGTTTAAAACCTTACCCACTCCCACTTTACAATTAATGACATTTTACCTTAAAGCTTGAAAATGGATGCGTGCCAGATTCTGAAGATTTTGGAAATTGAAGTCAAAGTTTATATTAAAAGCCACCTACAAAAATAAAATCCAAAGAAACAGATATATACATAAATGAGTCCCAGAGGTGTTCTCATAAATCACTCAATCAGCAAGAAGTTTTAGAAAAGCAGCAAACACAACCAATTTGATTCTGAATTTGATCTACATCAAAATACAGAAATTTGCCACATTCTTGTCCTTCTCAGCTAAGGTTGCTAATGTATCCTGTCTCACTTCATCTCCAGAATTTGCTCTTCTTTTCTTCCTTCTTTCCTTCCTTCCTTTTTGTTTTTTACAAACTGAGACTCACTTTCACCTCCCCCCCTTTTCAAAACTTACAATGCCATTCTGCACATGTAATCCAGTACAAAATAGTTCCTCTGAATTTATCATGTTTACACTATGTTTGAGTTAGTATCAGGAGATAGACTTTGGACTTTCCCGCCTGGCATTTTCACAAGTGGCAGGCAACAGGTTTAGATGATACAGTACTCAGACCCAGATTGTGGGTTATTCCCAAAATCTAGAATACATGAAAAATCCTAATTTATCCAATTCAAATAAGCATTTAAGGGAAAAAAAACCCATCAACTTAGAGCTTGTTTAAAATGATGAGTCATTTTCTTTACACATCTTATGAGGTTGCTTGTGAAGCTACTAAATTAATCAGCATTACTTGATGAAGACCTAAGAGTACTGAAGCTAAAGCACACTTGAACTGTAAGTGAGATTCCAGGAGTACCTGCTGGTCCTTCTTGACAGCAGGATAGCCAACATGACAGGTGAGAACCTTCTTGGAAGTATCCAACTGACATGAAACTTCAGTCCCATCAACCTGAAGGGTAGACAAAATAAATGATAATTATGTGTACAAGTACAGGATAGGTTTAAAAATATATATTTACATGTATATGGAAGCTTCATGAACCTAATAAAGTGTTTTTAATAATAAAATGTTTTTATCCTTTTTAAAATAATTTTGAACTTGAAAGTTTGGGTTATATGCTAGGAAAAACTTCTTATAACTAAAGCTGTCCAAAAATGGAATGCACTGTTACTAAAGACAGTTGACTTCACCCTTCTAGGAGGTCTTCAATCAAAGGATAGAAAATCATTTGTAAGAAATATCACAGAGGGGTTTCTTTTTGGGTATGAGTTGGTCTGTATCCTTTACAACTTGAACATTCTGGGATTCTGTTATTAGTGTGCTTGGAGTTTTGAGTTTAGCCTGATCTATTTTGAATTTGCATTATATTGTTTCCAGGGAAAAGACTAAATTCATGATATACTCTCAGAAAGATAAATGATCAAAGGAGGGGGACAGTTTTTAAAAGAGGGAAAACAAATTATCGACAATAGTTTTAAATGCTTCAAATCATCAATAATGAGAAGTGCAAATCAAAGTAATTCTGGGCCTTCATTTCTCAATCCCCACATTGGCAGATATAGTAAAAGCCAGAAATAATATTGAAGAGGCTGTGTAAAATCAGGCACACTAATACACTAGTGTTGAACTATGAATTAGTCCAACCTTTCTGGAAAGCAATGTAGAACTATGGGCTGAAAGTTACCAAATTATTCATAGCCTTAATGTCAGAGATCTAATTACTGGCGATGTGTCCCAATTAGGTCAACGTTAGAATAAAGAAAAATGTAGGTCCAATATGACCAAATGTTTTTAGCAACACGTTTTTTTTGTAGCAGAAAAAAAGGTGAGAGGAAAAAACCAGTCAAGAGGGCAAAGTACCAGGAAGAAATACAGCTGAGTTCTTTCCTACAACTATTCCATAAAAAATCTAGAAAATGCATCAGGGTGAGTCTTGATTAGGAGGTCCAAGGAAAAAAAATCACATTGAGTCATTTTTTTTTCCAGCCCAAGTAAGCATAAAAAGACAGAGATGTCTACATACACTGAGCATGGAGTCTAGCCAGGAACAGCCACTTGGAGCATTCCAGCATAAAGACAGCTAAGGGTTGACTTCCCCATGTGTAATGTACACCAAAGGGAGAAGAAGTTCCAGATCTGACACTAAGGGGTCTGACTTTGTGCAATAAGAAGAAATAGAAGCTCTGTCACTTACTAACAAGTGGAAGGTCACAGATCCAGTGTGGATAGGGAAGGGACCCTATGATTAACACTGGCAGTTCAAGTCAAGGAGTGGTCATGTGCACCATGTACTGAGTGAGGAATAAATACATAAGTAGCAGCTGTGCTTCTCTTTCTCCAATGTTCGTTCTAACACAAAGGCCAAAGTCAAGAAGGAAGGTTGGAAAAAAAGAGCAAACAAAAAAGAATTCCACTATAAAGAGTTATTAGGGTTATAGGGATGCTCAAGACATAATTGTAGAAGAGAAGAATAACTCCAAAGCATATACAAAGAAATCCCCAGAGAACAACATAGCTTGGGCACAAGTTCAACTATAATTCTTAGAAGAAATGAAGCAAAAGTTTAATTTTAAAGAGCCAAAATGATTTTATAAATGAAATGAAAGGACTAGAGGAAAGAACTGGAAAATAAATGAAGGTGCTAGGGGAAATTGGAAAAGAAATGAGATATGGAAGAAATAATTGGAAAGATAATAAACAGCTTGACGCAAGAGGTATAAAACTTCTTCTAATCAAGAGACTACATGAAAATTAAAATGCACCAAAAGAAGTAACAATTCCATGAAACAACAAAAAATATAAAAATAGTTGAAAAACAAACTAAAGATATATCAAAAACAATTGATCTGGAAAATATGTTAAAAGATAATTTAAGAATCACTAGACTAATAATCAGTAATAATAAGAGAAAAAAATCAAAATAACCCTGAGGTTTTATCTCACATCCTGAAAATTGTCAAAGATGATAAAAAAACAAGAATAATTAATGTTGGGAGGGATTATGGGAAGATAGGCACACTAGTGCATCATTGGTATAGCTGTAAATCGGTACAACCATTTTGGAAAGCAATTTGAAATCATGTAAATAAAGTGACAAACTGTCCATACCCTTTTACCCAAAGATTCCACCACTAGCCTTATGCCCTAAGGAGACCATAGATAAGAAATACCAACATACAGCAAAATATTTATAGTATTATTTTTTGTGAGGACAAAGAACTAGAAATAAAGTAGAAATTCACTAATCAGAGAATGGATAAACAAATTACTGTACCTGAATGTAACTGAATGTTATAGTGTTGTAAAAAAAAAAACTAATATGATGAATAGTGAAACATGGAAAGATCTACATGAATTAATGCAGAATTAAGTAATCAAAGTGAAGAGAATTATACAAAGAATGACTATGACAATGGAAATGGAAAGAAGGGGAAAATTTAAAAATTAATATTGCTAAATTATAAAGAATAAGCCTTAAAAGATATAAAAAGACACTCTCCTCTCACCCTTTCACAGAGATAGGAAGCCTACAAAATGTTGCACACTACACATATTTTTAGACATTTTCCATATGTTGATCAGTTATACTGATTTTTCCCCCTCTTTTTCTTTTTTGTCTTTAAAAATACTACTTATTATATGGTGTGGATCTCTGGGAGTGTGAGGTAGAAGGATATTGGGGAAATTATAGTGATGTAAAAGAATTATTGGACTATCTGAAAGTTTTGACTAAAAAAAGAGCTAAATATCATATTTCAAAATCTTCCCATATCTCTTAGAATCAAGAGGACAAAGTGAAAACAGAAAGAATCCACTAGTCCCCCCCCCTTTTTTTTTTAAGCAATTGGGGTTAAGTAACTTGCTCAAGGTTACACGGCCAGGTGTTTCTGGGTGGGTGCTAAGCGTCTGAGCCCAGGATTCGATCTCCAGGTCTGTCTCAACACTGGAGCTGGTGCTCTTACTTGCTGTGCTACCTAGCCGCCCCAACTAGTCCCCTTTCTAAAGAAACCTCAAAATAAAACTCCCAGGAATATTCTAAACAGCATTTAGTGATTCTTAGAAAAAAAATACTGCAGCCAGAAATACTGTAGCCAGAAAGAATTTCCATACCAAAGATTCAGTCATGATCATATAAATTTATCAATGGCAATTATAAAGGAGTGGAGAGCTTGGAATATAATATGACAGGAGGCAAAATATAAAGGCTTACAATCAAAAGTAACTTACCCAACAACACTGAATATAATGCTGCAGTAAAAAATAAGCCTTTAATAAAATAGAGGACTTCTAAGCATTCCTGATAAAAAAGAGCAGAACTACAAGAAATTCTGAAATGTAAACACAGGACTCAAGAGAAACATAGAAAGGTAAATGTGAGTGAGCAATAATAATAAACTAAACAAGAATGAATGGTTTACATTTTAATCTGGGGAAATAACACTCAAGCCCTCTCAAAGCATTATCAGGGATTATAAAGAGAATCTAATAGAGCTGAGGGCCAAGGAAGGGTTTTGATATAGTTTGATGACCTTTAAAACTGAAAGAAAAGGGGAGTCAAAGGAATCCACTAAGGGAATGGGGAGAGGGAGAAGAAGGGAAGTGAAAATTATCTAAAGTAATTAAGATTTGCCAGGAGAAGACAATACAAACAAGGAGGAAGTGGTTGTGGAAGCAGACAACATTTGAATCTCATTCTTATCTGAACTGATCAAAAAAGGAGAAATACATACCCACATAGCTGGGTAGAGAAATACATTTCACTCAACTGGGAACTAACTCCACTCTGCATCTATTACTCTGCCTGGTTTCAGCTCCACAGAACAAGATGCACTCCCACCACCTCCTGTGATCTCCTTTCCTGCCTCCTTTTGTGTATTGTCTCTCTTTCCCCCTATTAGACTGTAAGCTCTCTGAGGGTGGGGGGTGGCTTTCTTTTTATTAATTATATGCCTATCATTTAGCACAGTGCCTAGCACATGGTAGGTACTCAATAAATGTTTGTTGGATTGGATTGGAACAGAGAAGCAGGAGAGAAAGGGAAGAACAAAAAGGAAGGGAAAAGAGGGAGGATAGATTAAGGGGGGAATTCATCCTAAGGAAAATGAGCTCTAACCAAGGAAGTAGATCACAAAGAGAGGTTTAAAAGGAAAGGAAGGGATAAGAACCTGCCATTTGGCTCTGGAACAGAGAAGGAGGAAGACAGGGGAGCAGAAGTAGATTACGTTGAACCTAGAGCACATGCCTTCTATCTCACCACCCTCTTCTTAATAAATACATACATACATACATACATACATATATGGATATGTGTAGGTATGTATTAACATAGCCAATGCAGGAATTTGTTTTGCTTGACAAATGTATATTTATTGCAAGGATTTTGTTTTGTTTGTGAGTTGGAGGGGGGGAGGAGGTAGATTGTCATAAATTTAAAAAAAATTAAGAAGAGCCATAAATTAAATGTGGCTAAAATTAGAAAACTTGAAAAAAATCTTCACAGCAAGTTCCTCTAATAAAGGCCTTATTTTCAAGATGTACAGCATCTTGTAAGTAAGCTTAAAACTGCCCTAAGACTTTTGGGACATACTGTATATAAGGAATTGATTAAATTTTATGAGAATAAGAGCCATTCTACAATTGACAAATGGTTAAAGAATATGAACAAGTAGTTTTCAAGCTATCAATAGCTATATGAAAAAGTATTTCAAGTCACTAATAAGAAAAATGCTAATTAAATAAACTGAGGTTCTACCTCACATCCCTTAGTTGGCAAAAAGAGACAAATATTGGACAGTCTACAGGAAAACAAGGCACTGGTAAAGAATTATTAATTTATTTAGGCATTTTGAACAGCAAATTCAAACCATCCCCCCTCAAATTGCCAAATTGTGCATGTCTTTTGATACAGAAACATTACTACTAGGCCTATAACTACAAAGAAATCAAAGAAAGAAGAAAAGTACTCACATCTGCAAAAATATTTGTAACAGCCCCTTTTATAGTAACAAAAAACTAGAAACTGATAAAAGTCATCAATCGGGGAATGCATGGACAAAGCATATAAATAGAATGAAACCTCATCATCCCATTAGAAATGACAAAAAGGATGGTATTAGATTAACCTGGGAAGACCTGTATGAAATGACACATAGTAAAATGAGAAGAACCAGGAAAACAGTTTATACAACAACAGTGCAAAGAGAAACAACTTTGACAAACTTAGGAACACTGATCAATGCAATAACCAACCACAGTGCAAAAAGACCAGAGACCAATATTACCCACTTCCTGACAGAGCAACGATAGACGAAAGATGAAGAATAAGATATGCACTTTTGCATGGCCAACATGAAAATTCATTTCACGTGACTATGCATATTTCTTACAAGGATTTTTCTCCTTTTTTTCCAATGGGAGAAGAGAGGAAAGGACAAGGACAAGAAAGACTTCATGAGCAACAACAACAAAAGCAAGGAGCAAAGTTTTTGTTCCAGGCAAATAATCTAGAAACTCACTGACTGGGAAACAAATGGTGGTGCCTGAATGTGCTAGGCTATTACTCTGCTCAAGATATGATGACTAGAAAGATCATGGGGACTCAGAGAAACATAGGACAATGATAAGTCAAGTCAACAAACATTTATTAAGCACCTACTATGTGTCAGGCATTTTGCTAAGCACTGGGGACACAAAGAAAGGCAAATGACAGTCCCAGATCTTGACGATCTAATGGAGAATACCCCATGCAGACAACTACCTACAGAATGACCGGGGTATGCATGTGTGTGCGCATGCATGTACACAATACACAGATATGCGCACACATCCTCATATATGTACATACATACTTATGTATATATACACATACGTATGCATGTGTACACACAATACATGTGTGTACATGTATAAACGTGTGAACACGTACTGTGTATATCATATACAATCATATCATGTCATGTCATGTCATGTCATCTCATATCATATCATATCAAAAACAATACCAGAGGGATTAAGAGTAAGGAGTACTGGAAAAGGCCTTTTTGCAGAATGTGGGGCTTTAGCAGAGTCTTGAAGCCAGAAAATGGAAGTGAGAAGTGAGAGTTCCAGCATAGAGGACAGCTAATGAAAGCATCCAGCTTTGGGAAATGGAGTGTCTAGACTCACAGGGGTGGGAAACCTGTGATCTTGAGGTCACATGTGGCCTTCTAGATCCTTAAGTGTGGTCTATTGATTGAACCCAGATTTTACAGAACAAATCCTTTTAATAAAAATCTAGAGTGACTCTAGAGTGAGAAAAAGCAGGAAGGCAAGTGTTAACTGGATCACAGAGTACATTGGGGAGAGTAAAGTGTAAAATGACTGGACAAGTAGGAAGAAGATAGCCAAGTTATGGCTGTCTTTAAATGCTAAACAGAGGATTTTGTACTTGATCCTGAAGGTGATAGGGAGCCACTGGAGTTTATTGAATAAGGGGGTGACACAGTCAGATCTCTGATTTAGGAAGAATAACTTGACAACTGAGTGAAAGATGGATTGAACTGGGGGGAAACTTGAAGAAATGATGTAAAGCAAAGTAAATAGAACCAAGGGAGCGATCTATATCAATGCTAAAAGACACTGGACTCTACTATTAACTTCTTAGGCTTAATTAAATTGTTTTTAGAATATTTTTCCTTTAAAATAGAAAGTTGCATTTTTAATTCTCCTCCTCTCCCCCCCCCCCAAAAATGTACTGAAAAGGTCAGGGCATACTCAAAACTAAGCCCAACAAGTTTAAATAAGAAACTAGATAAAAACCTTTTTATCCTATCCTTAAGTGTGTCTGTTAAAAAAAACAAACCCACCCCAAATTATAGCTTTTGCTTTATGTTCCTTTATCCCTTGGGGAAAATATCCGCATTCAAGTGTGTTTCTGGCACAGCGTTCATCTCTATTTGATTAGAGGGTTTGGCTCAAATACAAAAACCTTGACCACAGAAAGGCCTGCGGTTTCAAAGCTACAAAGCTACAAAGAATGAGTCTAAGCTCTGTTCATATCAACCCTTTGATTTATCAAGTTCAGGCTGAGGCATGTGGGGGGCAGACACAGCAGCAGCAGCAGCAGACCTATGTGCTACTGGGAATTGGGGGAGTGTAAAATTTCTCATGCCAAGTCTTAGAGGAAAAGGAAAAGATAATTTGTCCAGTGAAGCAAAAATCTGTCTAGATGTAGTGCCAGTTTATGTACCAACCTGCCTTAGTAAGAAGTTATAAAATTAGGATGTTTTTATTTTTAGGGTGGAAATGCTGTTTTAAATGAGGAAGAGGATATGAGCAGCCTCAGGGGCACTTGAGAAGGATGGCTTCAGTACCAGACAAGAGGAAACAAAGAGCTCGCCATTTACAGGCACAAATGAACAAATGCTATAAGCAGGAAGAAATCACATACCGATGCAGAGGATGAGGCAAAAAACAAGTTTTCTGAAAAAGCAGTCACAATTCTGGTGTTATAAGCACTTTCTCCTTTGTTTTTCACCATCACTGCAAATGTTAACCTTCTGTTTTGGCTGCTGACAATGTATGGCTGTTTTCTGTATAATAAAAGCAAAAAAAGCTAGAGCAAATGGCCTAATTTGTCTCCAAATCAATCAACACTGGATATCTAAAATTGAAATTTAAAATTTCCACAGACAATGTTTTATATGAGACAGAAGTACTGGGAATGAAATATTGCCGAGCAATAAAATGAATTAGGACTACTTTAGATGAGAATGAAAGTAAAATGATGAAATGTTACTATATTTTCCTAACTGTCACTTTAAAATACAAATAGGCATATCATCAAGTATTTCCCTTCTCTACTAATGCAAGTAACAGAAATTCTATTTGTATATGTATTTGTTCAGGGCAAACGTTCTCCACATAATAAATAATTTATTTATAAGGAGACACTGAAAAAAATCTTCTCCAGTATATATTGTTTCTCTTCTCTTCTCTCTCTCTCTCTCTCTCTCTCTCTCTCTCTCTCTCTCTCTCTCTCTTTCTCTCTCTCTCTCTCACACACACACACACACACACACATACATACATACACAGAGTTTCAAAGTAAAACTTACTGAGTATCCATTTTCTGTTGAACTTCAAGGACAAGATCAGAGATGCAGACTCCATCATCCCCACAGTCTTTTAAAAAAGGTATCTAAAGAAAGTGTAAATATTTTCCCCACACATACTGTTAAGGGAAACAACTTGAAAATTGTGTTAATATTAGCATTGGCACTGTGACTATTGAAGTTTAGTTTGGTTTGGTCAAAGAACAGAATTAGTCATTTTAAAAAATTGTAAAGGCCAGGCCTCTACTTACATTGAAGTCCTTTGAAGTCTCAGAATACTCTTCGAGAGCAGGACTTGTACCAGGCTTTGCCAAACTGATGTCCACCCGAACATTTAAGGCATTGACAACATCAGAAGGTTCCTGAGAAACAAAGCTTCCCTTTCAATTTGAACAAATTAAAGCAAGTGATTTTATATATAAAAAGTAGCTACAGAATGATTTCACTATTACAAATATAATCAACTCTCAATCGTGAATATGGGTAGCAAGAGACAGGAAAAGAGATTGAGATAGGATGCTGAGGGGTTCATTTGGGACCCACATTCAGGATCAATGAAATCACCCATCCTTCAAGCTGTGACGTTCTAGCTCCTTAGACATGTTGCTGATTCTTATCATTTTCATCCAAAGGTTCAAATAAAATTAAACTCAATTCAATAAAAAGTATGGCATTTATCTCAGCTCGCAAAATCGGAAGATTTTGTTAATCATGGATACTCACTTCCTTAAAGTTGTGGGATTCCATTCCACTTTGCCTAATGAGATCAAACTCTCTTCATCCCCTAAATGGTCTCTAAGTGACAGTGGCTAAACTCTATCCTTTGGGGAACCTCTCCAAACTTAGCTAGATTTGAGAAAAGACAAGCATAGTCTGCTGATGGATCCATATATGGCATCCTTTTGTTTGGTGGCCTTTTTCAGGCCTTGCATTGTGCTGACATAGTCTTAAAGAACTCAGGGGAACCCTACACTATAATGAGCAACCAGAGCAGGACTTTGGTGTAGCATACATAAAAGAGTAAATGGTTATAAAAGTCAGTGATTGATTCAATTACAATAATCAGAAAAAAAAAGAACCCTCAGAAATTTCTTTTCCCTCATCTTTCATTGCCTGTCACTTTAATCCAGTCTTTTGGTTCATAATTATTTCTCTAATTTTCTACCAAAAAAGCTTAGTTTTCAAGAACCACTAGACTTCCTGGCCAAAGTTGCTGACCACATAATATTGGATTGTGGTCTGCAAAGAAACTTTGGCAATTGTTGTTTGTCCTTCATTCTAAAAAGGCAACAATGACCTCCAGTCTCCTTTCTACTAGGTAGGAAGTTAGGATATTAGGCTCCTAAGTGGCACAAGAACATACTGGAGTATTACATAAATCATGGCATCTCACAATTTTCAGTTAAAATATTATAACCTAGAAATTACAAAGGTTAAGCGTAATTAGTAAAAATGTAAAAAATTATTTTTGGCCAGTTCCCTCAAAATGCATTTATACACAAATGTCAGGAAAGGGCTATTCAAACAGTAACAACCCCACATTCTCAAAAAAAAATGTAAGTAACATTTAAATTTTACAATGTGTATATTGTCTCCTTCAATTGCATATAAGCTCCTTGAAGGCAGGACCACCAGATCTGGCAGAGTTGGTAATGACTTTGAGCACAAACCTAGAAATTAATAGGTGTTTAATAAATTCTTATTGATTGATAAAATACTTTCAAATCTCATTTGTGGTTTCTAACAATAAATATGTATATCATCTACAACTTAATTTTACCATTGGCAGTTTTCCCACCCAAAGCAATCATATTTGTTTTTTAAAAATCAAATAAAAACACAAAAGTGGATGAAATAACTTTGATTTTGCTATCATCTATTCTCTCCTATCCATCCCAAGTTAAATCCAAGACATTAATCTAATACTAGAGTTGATCTTTTTTTTTCTTTAGGCAATTGGGGTTAAGTAACTTGCTCAAGGTTACAAGGCCAGGTGTTTCTGGGTGGGTGCTAAGTGTCTGAGCCCAGATTCGATCCCAGGTCATCCCAACTCTGGGGCCAGTGCTCTTACTCACTGTGTTACCTGGCCGCCCCTAGAGGTGATCTTCTTAATAGCATAACAACAAATGTACTTTACTATGTAAGAAAATGTCCATACGATTTGTTGGCATGTGAGTTTCTTTGTTTTTAGACACTGGAAATTCTACTTAAGAAAACAATGACTTTGCTTTTTTATTGTGTTACTAATAGCTTGTTTTGGAGCAACTAGGTGGTGGAGTAGATAGAGCACCAGGCCTGGAGTTAGGAAGGCCTGAGTTTAAATGTGGCCTCAGATCCTTACTAGCTGTGTGACCCTGGGTTTGCAACTCAACCCTATTTGCCTCAGTTTCCTCATCTGTAAAATGAGCTGGAGAAGAAAAGTGCAAACCACTCCACTATCTTTGCCAAGAAAACCCCAAATGGTGTTGCAAAGAGTCAGACAGAACTGAAATGACTGAACGATAGCTTACTTAAGTTGAGAACCTAAGTATAAATCAAAAACGAACATTCATTACATAAATACCTACTGTAAGCCAGGCAACAGTAGGTGGTAAACACAGGAATACAAAGGCAAAAACGGGAAATAATCTCTACTCCCAATAGAAAGACTTTACTATGCTCAATGAAAGATAAAGAAATCACAAATATTATCATATAGAATGATATTTGCTTTCCTTATTTACCTAACATGCAAGAGTACAATTATGTACTTGAAAGGAAGAACATGTAAAATTCTCATTTATTTGATGACTATAAGAAATTTCAGGGTGGGAAAAAGAGAAAATCATGAGTCCTTACCTGTATATTGATGATATGCTCTGAACAAGTCTGTGCATGATATACCACCATGTTTTTCTTAATGTACCGTTCATTGTTTTCTTTAAACAATCCCCTAGAAGTTATTCTAGAGGAAAATCGATCAGCATCAAGTGTTACATTGTAGATTATATCTGTTTAGGAAGGAACAAAAAGAGTCCTTCTTAAGTGTCTATGATGTACCCAGCACTATGCTAAGCTCTTTACAAATATTATCTCATTTAATTCATACAACAACCCTGGGAGGTGGATATTATTATGCCCATTTTGCAATTGAGGAAACTGAGGCAGAAACTGAGTGACTTTCCCAGGGACACGCAGATATTAAGAGTCTGAGTTTGGTCTTGAAGTCTTCTGACTCCAGGACCAGCAGTCTATACACCATACCACCTAGTTCACACAAACAAGAAGAAAGAACATCAAATATGTTTCTAATTACAAAATTAGAGAAAGTATGAGAAAAGGGTTGTTTTGTCTCATAGGGTCAGATGGCAAAGACACAAAGTATAATAAGAAAAGGGAGTAGCATATAGTCAGAACAAAACTTTCCCAAATAGAAGTGAATGAAACGTGTTAATGAAAAGACCTTTCAGCCTCTGATCTCTTGCCTGGACCAGTCAGGCTACCATTTTTCCTCTCTCTTTGCAATGTCTCAGACTGTTTCACATATAACATAAAAATAATTATCAACCAATATACCTATGCCTCACACTTTTTAGAGTGCAATCATATCAGAGATGGTACAACATGGGGAAAAGAAACATTAGCTATATAGTCAAAAGACCTGTGTCATAAGTTAGATGAACTAATGTGGCAAGCCACTTTGTTAAGCTTCAGTTTCGTCATCTGCAAAATGGGGATAAAAACATGATCTTTCTCACAGATTTGCTACCAGGATTAGCCAAGATCATGTACATGATAGGTTTTGAAAACAAAAAGTGCTAAATAAGCCTGTTGTCATGTTAGTAGATTCTTAGAACAATGTATTGCAAAGGGTGCATTGACAGGGAAGGAATTATTTTCTATGAATAGCACATTCTGTTTACATATGTTCAAATAATTTTAAAAGAAAAATAGGATCAGGTAGAAAACAAAGAGCCAAATATAGGCAAAGAAGGGATTGCCAGTAAATCTTCTTTCCCAAGTTGGCTTGTCTAGTCCCTTTGTTGAACTTCTATTCCCCTCCCCACACCTGTTCTCAAGATAACTGGAAAAAGTTAACCATAATTTAAAAATTAAAGCATCCTTAACACTGATCTGGGGAAGTTAGGCAGTTAGATAGAGTGCTAGGCCTGGAGTCAGGAAGACTCATCTTTTTGAGTTCAAATCTGGCTGTATGACTCCGTGCAAGTTACTTAACATAGCTTGCCTCAGTTTCCTCATCTATAAAATGAGTTGGAGAAGGAAATGGTAAAACACTCCAGTATCTTTGCCAAGAAAACTCCAAATAAGGTCACAAAGAGTTAGATTGGAAAAGAACCTTAATGGCAGAAAGTTCGTTTGGAATACATTTAGAGCGGGAGGGATGAATGCCATTTGAAAAGGATAAGATATGTGAGATGAGATGTTTCCAAGGCAGAACTCTGACCAGACAGTGAGCCGCGGTTTGCCAATGAATATATTTTTCCACTGAATCATTTAAGCAGACTGATGCATTAAGAATCATAAGGCAATGAACTACCTCTATGATTGTCGTGCATTGCAAAGGTAAGTCTGTGAAATGTACTAAACAAAGTCAGGATGATCTTTGAAAAAAAAAACAAAAGAAAAAATTCTAGACATATGAAAAGTTAAAAAATAGAGAAATCACAGTTATGAGGTTAGTGCCTAGTCTGGAGTTCTAACTGCTGTATTTTTTTATAAGAATTTGAGTAAGATGTCAACATATCCAGAGCAGTTTCTTTCTTTATAAGAATACATTCTGCTTCTACCTAAATGATTTTCCTAAAAAAACCAAACCCAACAAACAAACAAAATAAACCAAACCAACAGGGCAGCTAGGTGGTGCAATGAATAGAGTACCGGCCCTGGATCGAGAGGACCTGAGTGCAAATCCAGCCTCAGACACTTAACACAAAACTAGCTGTGTGACCTTGGGCATGTCACTTAACCCCAACTATCCTACCTTCCCCCTCCAAAAAAGCAAAAAACAAAAAAACAAACCAAGTCTATGTCCTCTACTATTCAACAAATACCAGTAGCTCCCTAAAGTACTCTGTTTTGCATTTAAATTTCCTCACACCCAGGTCCCATCTTGCCTCTCCAGCTATATTACACATTACTCCCCTCTGCACACACTATGATATTGTCAGTCTAGTCTTCTCACTATTCCTTGTACATAACATAATATTTTCTATCTCCCAACCTTTGTATTACCTGTGCCCCAGCCTAGAATTCACAACACCCTTACCTCCCTCTACCTCTTCAAACCATTGATTTCCTCCAAGACTCAGTTCAAGAACCATCCCTGACATGAAGCCTTTCCTGATAATTCTAGCTATTAGCCTCTCCCCCAGCTTGCAAAGTAACCTTGTATCTGCTTTGTGTAGAACTGTGCAAGGGGCAGCTAGGTGGTGCAGTGAGTAGAGCACCGGCCCTGGAGTCAGGAGGACCTGAATCCAAATCTGGCCTCAGACACTTAACACAAAAACCAGCCATGTGACCTTGGGCAAGTCACTTAACCCCAATTGCCCTCAAAAAAGCAAAAAAAAAAAAAAGAACTGTGCTATAATGGTGCAGTAGAGCTCTGGGCCTAGAATCAGGAAGACTTGAGTTCAAATCTGATCTCAGATATTTACTAGCTATATAAGTTTCCTCATTTGGAAAATGAACTGGAAAAGGAAATGGCAAACCATTGCAGTGTCTTTTTCCAAGAAAAGCCCAAATGGGTTCATAGAGTCAGGCATGACTGAAACAACTGAACAACAATAACATATTCCATCTTGTCAGATTAAAATTGCCTTGTGCTCTTAAGGGAAGTACAATCTCTGACACAAAGAAGGCACTTAAAAATAATTGATTAATTGACTGACTGACCAAAAGTACTTTAGGATATTATAACTTAGTAGGAAAGGGGAGTAAACTAGTCCCACAAACAAAATGTTCCTGTACCTAGCATATTATATGAAATAAAACATCTTACAAATATTATCAGCAGCATTAAAACCAATGGCAAGATCATTCAATAAATTTGTTGCACCCTCTGTCACATAGCAGGAGTTAGCAAAAAACAAACAAACAAAAGATCAGGACTCAATTCTAATCTTTTACTATGCAATGCTAATGGAATAAGGCAGTCTTGTACATAATGAAATTATTTCAAGCGTTCTAATCAACTTGTTTGTCCAATTCACCACCTACCTGAAGCAACTTGTATCTCTTACTGAAAGGGTCAGAAATATATAAGAGAGAGGGGAAGAGAGACAGAGGGAGAGAGAAAGAGAGGGAGAGAGGGAGAAAGAGAGAGAGGGAGAGAGAAGGAAGCAGAGGGGAGAGAGAGGGGAGGAGAGGGGGGGTGAGAGAGGGGAAGGGGAGAGGGGGGAAGAGAGAGTGAGAGAGAGACAGAGGTGGGGGGAGAGAGATACACATACATGTGGGCAGGCAATGTAACAGTTCAAGTGAGACCAGGTCTCCCTTAGACTAGTCTCTCTCCTCCTTGACAAACAAATCATTCTCATTCCTGTTTTTACAGAAACTATTTCCTCCACATAGAATCAATGAATTAGTATTGTTTAAGTACACACACTACGTGCTCCACTCTGTAGCAGATACAGTAGCCATAAAGAGATGGCCCTAGGCATCGCAGAGATTGAGAATTTTGTTGAGAACACAAGCCTACCACACATGAAACAGCGGGAAACCAAACACCACAGAATATCATTAAAGTGCCAAACTGTCAGGCCTACAAGTGCTACAGAAATTCAGGGAAGGGGGGAAATCAATGAAGGCTGAAGTTATGAGGGAAGTTTTCACAGAGACTGTAAGACTTCAGATGATCTTTATAGGACCACAAGATTTTAGAACAGAAAGGAATATTAAGAATCAAACAATAAACATTTAAACACTTACTAAATGCCAGGTTCTACACTAGAAACTGGGGATACAAAAATAAAAGGGAAACATTCCCTTCCCTCAGGGAGCTTACATTCTATCAGAGGAATCAACATGTTCAGACATGGATTTAAATATGAAATTGATACAAGGTGATTTTGAGGGCAGGGGGCTAGCCACTTGGGTGGATTAGCAGCTTTATGTAGAAAGTGGTACTTGAGCTGAGATTTCTAAATCCAACCCCTTCATTGTGCTGATGGGAAAACTATGGTTCCAATAAAGGGTAATGGCATGACCTTGGGGTCGCATAAGTAGTCAGTGACAAAACTTAGGTTCAAACTTGGCTCTGTGGACACTTTATCCAGTGTTCTTTCCATTACATCATAATTCCTCTCCTTGAAGCACTGAGAGGCCTAGGGTCGGTAGAAGAAGGGTGAGCACCCTTTACTGGAATGTGACTGGGATACATACCACCCACTGCCCCCTCAACACAGTTCTTATGCATGATAGCAAGTTAAACTACTCTAGCTGAGCAAGAAACCTCTCTCTTTTCTATAATCTTATAGCCCTTTCAGTATATACAAAGCAATTTAGCACAATTTTATTCTATTCTGGTGTTGACCTGTGATTTCTTTGCTGTTGGTAATTCTCAGTGAAGAAACTGGCTCTACCTATACAGACTGATACCTGTTCTGCAAGTCTTAAAGTCTTGGGTATTAAAAGGTTAAGGGAACAGACCAGAGCAACAGAGCAGCAAGGGTGCACTGGTGCCCATAGATGCCTGCTGATTGTTAAAATTTCACTGCAAATATTTACAGTCTTGGAAATCAACAAATGCCATAATCATGGCTTGATTTGTTGTTTTGTTAGTTGTCTAGACAAAAGAAAATAATGGGGAAAAAATTAACAATGGTAACTAAGAGGGGCAGCTAGGTGGCACAGTGAATAGAGCAAGGCCCTGGAGTCAGGAAGACCTGAGTTCAAATCCGGCCTCAGGCACTTGACACACTTAATAGCTGTGTGACCTTGGGCAAGTCACTTAATCTCAATTTCCTTGCCTTCCCCCCTCCAAAAAAAAAATGCACCAACATCCAGGTCTTTTTCTTTTGGTCTTTAATCCAAAGATGTTACTCAATGTATTGTTAATAGGTTTATGCAAATGTATTTTTGAAAAGATCATTTGGAATCTGCTTACCCACTTGATTGTTTTGTGTGGCAGGTCTGAATTTTGCACTGAAGCACAATCTGAGGGTTATTTCAGCATTCTTGTTTAACAAATTGATTTTATCAGGAGTAAATGAAGCTTCTATGGACACATCAGCAATACTCTGTGACCTGAAATACATAAACAAACCTGGATTGATGTTGTTACTGATAGAGCAGAAAGAATATCAGACTTGGAGTCAGACAACCTAGGTTCAAGCTCTGGCACTGGCACTTATAAGCCAGGTGGCCTTGGGCAAGTCACTCTACCCCTTGGAGCCTCAGTTTCCTCATTAACAAAATGGGGATGCATAATAATACTTATTGATAAGAGAGATTGGAAGCTGGAGCTCCCAAGCTCTTTATAACCTGACACAGCATGCCCCATCTCCTCATCTGCAATACATGACATAGGAAACCTACTGCATAAAATAAACAAAATGCCACAGATTAGGTGGCATGGGTGCTGTATGGGAATCTGTGCACGTAAATAAGACTCAATCCCATGTACCTACCAATGTGACTGCTCTTTGGTTGATACTATAAAGTACTATGGCACTACATCCATTCCTACCAATTTGATTATCCAAATGATAGTCCCTTTCAATACCACACTTATTCCTACTACATTGTCAAAGATCAAAACTTTTTAGGAGTTCCTATTTTTGAATGAATGGGTGTCACTGAAGTATCAAGGTATGGGAACAGGGAACCTGGCTTGGGGTAGAGAAGAATCCTATAAAAACAGTGGCGTTGGAATAAGGAGATCTGGGTTGAAGTTCCAGCTTTGTCTCTTATTAGCTGTGTGACAGTGGGCAACCCCTTCAACCACTGGGCTGCACTTCAATTTCTAAATCTGTAAAACTGAAGTGTCAAGCTTTCAACTCAGACATTCTATGATCAAGGGCCAGTTTATGACTCATATAAGAAAATCAGACACAATTCATTTTTGATTAAAAAAAATGTGATCACTCAGTTTAATCACACCCCACGCACGAGAACAAGGTAAGAAAAACTCTTGACTGTTTACAAAAGTCAAAGCCAAGCATGAAGGCTAAATGTTGACCACTGGGGACATCCAAAAGGATGAGTCTCAGGCATTAAAAACCATTTCAAAGAGGATCTCAGAAATATTCTTGAGCAATGAAATGAGTTCTTAGCATTTACTTGGCTGTAAAGGCACTGGTGTGTTTGTTTAAAAATAAAACAAAACAAAACATTGATTTTCTGTACCTTTAATCTTTCAAAAGAATGTGATACCTTTTCATCAATTTAGCCCACCAAACTGTCACTATTTTAAAAATCACTAAATGTTATCCAAGAAAAATTTCCATAAAAAGATGAATTTGATACCTTAATTTTCAAAACCCATTTAATTCTCAAATCTGAAGTAAAGTAGCATTAGTAATGTCAAGCACCAAAACTAATGTTATATGTGGTACCAGTGGCAGAACATTTTCCAGCGTTTAAGCTTCTTGGACTCAAGTCATCATTTACAATGTCTTTTTCAACTGTGACAAATAGAAAGATTGAGCCCGATTCTCCTTGGGCCTTTGTTTCTTCCAGTTCTCTGCTTCTGACTTCATTTATTCCCTCATTTGCCTTATGGGGACAATCTAGTCCAGTGTGTTATTTCTGGCTTCTGAATCACATGGCCCTTGAATTCTTCCTATTGTTCTCCAGTCCCACAACTGCTGCAAAGGCCATTTTTGAGGTCAAACCAAATGAAATAAAAGTCATTTGTACATAAAAAGTGGAAATAAGAATACCCCCATCACTCCAGTGGAAGATAAAAATCTGCTCATACTACTCAGATTTTCCATACTCTCAATGTAAAACATCTTACTGCATGGTACAATGTAAAAGCATTGAATTTGCATTCAAATCCTGGCCCTGCCAGGTACCAGCTCTGTGACCTTGGATAAGGCTCATCACTGAAGGCAAAATGAAGATAACTGTGCTGGTACTACCTACCTCACATGGCTATTTATAGTTATGAAAAAATAATATTATGAAAATAATATATAATTACATATAATTATAACTATGAAAACAAATTATGAAGCACATTTAGTTTGGGGAAAAGTGCTTTACAAATGTTATCCCTTTTGATCCTCAAAACAACCCTCTGAGGTAAGTATTATTATTATTATTGTTTTCATTTTAGAGATAAGCGAACTAAGGCTGAGCAGTTGTTACTAGGTCACGTGGCCAGTAAGGGCCAGGCAGGATGTGAGCTCATCTTCTTGACTCTAGTCATATACCTGCACTATCCACTTTGCCACTAAAGGCTTCATAAACCATATACTGCTGTACAATCCTGAGCCGTTATTATTAATAAGGAAACTTCCATTCAGTGGGCTGGAGGATAAGGTAACACTCAGAGGTAAATTGGAATACTGTTGAAAACCAAACTCTATATAATAGTCCAGTTTTAACACTTGCAATTCAATATTCGCTTAACTTTTCAATTCAGAGGACTTACACATCTCAAGCCTGTTTTTATTCACCAAGAATTAACAAAATTCAAGCTCTGATTTTTGCTTATATGGTTGTGATATTTTCCTATTTCCACCTTGTAAAAGTGAGGTCTGTCCCACATCATGTTTTCTAATTTTGCATAAAGCTCTGAAACCAAAAATCGATCACAATATCCCCTACTATAATTAAGCCATCCCTAAGCATTTATTAAGATAGGGACTAGACCTCTGATTTCCCTGGTGTAGGGATTGCCTAGTGAGGTTAACTCCCTTTACCGAGGGGGATCAGCACCTTCTCTGTAATTTCCAGCCTTACAGAGCACTGAAAGGATTAGTAATTTGCTCAGTCACACAGTATGTATCAGAGGTGGTATTTGAATCCAGATGGTCCTGGTTCTAAGGCCAGTTCTCTATACATTACATTAGAGACACAAAGACAAATATAAATACCCACTCTCAAGGAGTTCATATTTTATCTGCTTGTTAAAATTATTTTCACCTGGGGGAAAAAGAAAAGGGGGGTGGGGGACGTCCCCGGTCTGATAGCAGCTGAAAATTTTCACTGACTCACCAGAGTTGAACCACTTTACCAAAGGCACCAATGGATATGTCAGTGATTGAATCTCCATTCAAATCTTTATAGCCATCTAATGCTCTTCCAAAATACTGGAGCTGATTCCTAAAGGCAGGATCTGACCCTAAGATTTTCTAAAAATGAACATATTTGATATTAGAAGATGATATTTGTAAAGTGCTTTGCAAACCTTAAAGCATTATATATAAGTGCTAGCTATTACTATATTTGCATTCTGTAGAAACCAGCTGTATTTGTCACTGAGAAGAAAAGAGAGAGCTTCCATCCTTCCCACCTCTTGACAAAGAGAAGTGACAGACTCAGGATACAGAATATGACATAAATTTTTTGGGACAATGCTCATATGAGCATTTTTTGGCTTGATTATTCATATTTATTACAAGGGCTATGCTTTGCTTTATTTTTTCCAGATAGGAAGTGGGTATGTGGGAAGGCAGGGGAGAAAATGAAAGAAAGGAAAAAAAAGAGAAAGAAGGAAAAAAGGGATAAAGAGGAAGAAGGAAGGAAGAAAGGAGAAAGGGAAGGAAGGAAAGGAGAAAGAAAGGAAGGAAAAGGAAAGAACAGAAAACTAAGCTTTCCACTAAAAAAAAAATCAATGTGCATATTAACATTAACTCATAAGTTTAAAATATACAGGGATGTTATCATGACAAGATTTACCTGGGAGTATTTTGTTCGTATAGTCCCCTGATGTCCATTGTAAATGTAAACAGCTCCAGAGTTCTCATTTTCAAGGGGTGAGCCCACTATAATATCATTAAAACCATCCAAATTAATGTCTGATAGAGCGGCAATCGCTGAGCCAAACCGAGCATTTTCCAGACCTAGAGGGCCTTCAAGGAATTGGTGCTGATTCAAAATTCCCTTTTGGGAAGAGGAGAGGATAGTTATTTAAAATAAATTCTGCTTGCCATGTGTTAAAAATCTATTGGTAATGACTTCCAAAGCAAGTTCCAATACATAAAAATTTGAAACTTTGGTGACAAAAAATATGCTTTTAAGTACTAGAATTTCCTTCAAGTAAAAATATAGTTCATTTATGTGTTCACAAACTAAATCTTGTTTTCTTAGTGTATTAGCTTAGCATGGAACATTTATTGCTACTAGAAAGTTATTGTATGTCCTTTAAGAAACATCAAGTTGAAGACAACTGTAGCCCAGCTTTTTCTTTCTTTTTTTTGTAAAGCAATTGGGTTAAGTAACTTGTCCAAGTTACACGGCAAGTTTTTTTGGTGGGTGTTAAGTATCTGAGGCCAGAACCTATCCCGGGTCCTCCCAACTCCAGGGCCAGCGCTCTTACTCACTGCGCCACCTAGCCGCTCCTAGCCCAGCTTTTTCAGCAAATTTAACATTATGCATCTTCCAAAGGACACAGGCTTTTTGGTCGGCCCTCTGTAATATCCTGCTTGGGGGTATTGAGCCAACAAGCAACAGGAACTTGTGTTCAATTTTATTCCTTGAACTATATTTGTTGTTGTTTGGTCATTTTCAGTTGCGTCTGACTCCATTTGATTTTTTTCTTAGCAAAAATATCAGAGTGTGGGGCAGCTAGGTGGCGCAGTGAATAGAGCACCAACCCTAGAGTCAGGGCGATCTAAGTTCAAATGTGGCCTCAGACACTTAATATTTACTAGCTGTGTGACCTTGGGCAAGTCACTTAACCCCAATTGCCCTGCCTTCCCTCCAAAAAACAAATATATATATATATGTATATATAAAGTAGTGGTTTGCCATTTTCTTTTCATTTTACAGAAGAGGAAACTGAAGCAAACAGGGATAAGTGACTTGCTCAGGGTCATAAAGCTAGTAAGTATCAAGGCCAGATTTGAACTTAGGATGTGTAGCAGCAAGCACCCCAAGCGTCCTCAGGGTTTGCAGCTACCACAGGTTCTTGGATCTGCTTTGTTAAAGGAAAGCAACTCAAAATGGGTTAACAAGCTTACTTTAATCAGTCAGACATAAATCGTTTACCTTGTTCAGGAGAAAAGGTCAGCACCCTGAACCTCAAAGTATACAGGCATAATTATCAAGACAGAAACATCAAGTAGACAGATTTCCAAACTGTCCAACCATTACATCCATACCCAGTCAACATCTGGGTTTCCACATTCTGGGTTTTTCAAAGCCGGGGAACTCTCAACAACGGCTTCCCAGAATTCAGATCAAATCACAGAACACTTCTCAAAGTGAGTCCCAAAACAAAGCTACACATCAGGGCTTATATAGCCTTCTCCTGGCTCAGAGAATGTAACAAACTTATTGACCCACTGGCCAATCAAAAAGTATCTACTGAAAAACAAGCCTCCCTCCCCAGGCTTCTGGTGCACTTTAGCCTAGGGGCAGGGAAGATCTTTAAAATTTACATTCGCATTACAGGATGACAGTCTTGTTCCTGATTCCAAGCTCATTGCTCTATCCATTGTACCACCCAGCTTCCCACTGAACTATCTTACTTTGCAATAAAACTTAAGTAGTTAAGTGTTCTGACTTATAGAACTAGAAAATAATAAGTAGGGCATGTTGAGGTATTGACCATATGAGTTAATTTTTTCCCTCTTCAACAACTAAGACAGAGGACATTTCTTAAAACTACATCCATCTCTACAGTATCATTTCTTTCTGGATTACATAATAACCCTGTCCAAAATCTCCTCTAAGGCAAGAATCTTAAGATTGTACAGATTCTTTGCTTTTAGGGCTGCTTGGGGGTTTTGAAGAATTTGCTACGATCCAGGAGTGTTCAAAGATAATTATGTTTCAAAACCCTAGAAATGAGATCCTTTGCCTCTTCTGCTTTCAATTCAGGGAATTTATATTTGAAATTATGAAATAAGAATGGTGAGAAAGACTCAGATACATATCTGGCTATGCCACTATGGTTAAGTTATTTAAGTTCTTAGTTCTCTGACTAACTCTGCAAATCTGGAAGCTGGAGTGAAGGTGATGACCTGAACTGGTAGAGACAGTTTCCTCATCTGGAAATTCTCTATACCAGTTCAACCACACATGTAGTCCTTATCCTCACCCCTGACCTATCACACTAAACTAATAGACAACATAATTAGAGCTGGTGAGGAGCCTGCTAGGTGGTGTAGTAGATAGAGCTACGGGCCTGGAGTCAGGAAGACCTGATTTCAAACCCGGCCTCTGATACTTATTAGCTGTGTGGCCCTGGGCAAGTCACTTAATCTTGTTTGTTCCAGTTCCCTATCTATCAAATGAGCTGGAGAAAGAAATGGCAAACCACTCCAGTATCTTTGTCAAGAAATCCCAAATGGGGTCATGAAGAGTCAGATGTGATGAAATGACTGAACAACAAAAGAGTTGGTTAAGGGGAAAAAAAAAGTCTTTCTTTGCCCTCATTTGGATTTTATAACCATGCAGTTCTAGGCCAATTTTTTTTAGAATTATATCTTCTGCTAATTTCAAGGCTAAACATTTCAAACTCAAATAAAACTAATTAAATACCTACTATTTGCAAGGCACTGTGCTAGGTACTAGGGATACAGAGACTGAAATGAGAGTTATCTTTACTTACATTTCAAGGATCTTATATTCTACCAGAGGATTTGATGTATCTTTATAAGAATGGGGACTGACTCAGTAAAATCACTTACCCACCCCACTTAAGGTAAAGATGTTACTTCCTGATACCTTTGTCAGGAAATTACAATTAATCAATCAGCGGTGGGAACTAGGTGAAAACAGGGCCCAGGGACCTCTACTGAATCAAGAGGTCAAAGGTAAGTAGGTGGTGTTGTGGATAGAGTACCACTCCAGTATATTTGCCAAGATCACAACTGTATGCAGCAGGATGTCTGCTCAGACTGACTGAGGAATTTAGTCACGCCTTACTGGGCTTATATTGAAACAGTTTGTTAGTTTTAAATCTAGTATTTTTCTGTGTAAAAATGAGAAAGTAGTTCCAGTCAGGTTTGTAAAAAGGAATCACTTGGGGAGGGGAAAAGATAGAAAAGCATTGGCCATCACCTTCCCCTTCCCCTACCCAACTGCAGGAAGACTGGGTGAACTTTACAGGGGCAGAGGATTTGGGATTTCCCTTTAACCTCTCAGTCCTCACACATAGTATCTCCAGACCATCCGACTCATGGTCTGCCTCAGGATCTAAGGTCAGACTAGCCACACTGAGGAAAGGCAGCTTAAAGCCCACGAGAAAAGCTCCACTGTACCTAAGGGGCCATCTTGAGGAATCTGGACAAAAGGACTTTGAGGAATGCTGAGTTCTGCCTTACGTGCTCTCTAAGCCTGAGTTCACTTTCCTCTGGACTTTGTATATGCTGTTTTGAGAGTGTCACTGACTTTTGGGGGCTATGTTTTTTTACCAAGTCTTCTTGTTATATACTACCTTAATAAATACAATTTTGGTGAGTAAGAGCACCGGCTCTGGTGTCGGGATGACCTGGGGATCAAATACGGGCTCCGATACTTAGCATCACACCCAGAAATAACTGGCCGTGTAACCTTGAGCAAGTTACTTAACCCCGATTGCTTTAAAAAATAAATAAATAAATGCTATTTTTCTATTCAATCGTTTTTCAGTCATATCCAACTCTTTGTGACCCCTTTTGGGGGTTTTCTTGGCAAAGATATTGGAGTGGCTTGCCATTTCCTTTTCCATCTCATTTGACAGATGAGGAAACTAGATTTTACAGATGAGCAAATAGGGTTAAGTGACTTGCCCAGGGTCATATAGCAACTAAGTATATGAGGCCAGATTTGAACTTAGGAAGATGACTCTTCCTGACTCCAAGTCTGACACTCTATCCACTACACCACCTAATTGTCTCAATAAATACACTTAACTAAAAGCTGATTAAGCCTTGCTAACTAAATGATTAATTTATTATATAATTATATAAACAAAAGCCATTAATAAACTTTTTTGTTAACATGAATATATAGTTATATAATATGTTGTAATAATTAATAAATTAATCATAGGAAAAGTACACAAGTCTGGGTTTATGAGCTATACCATTAAAAATACCTCAACTACTCAGGGATGCCCTGGCATTAGCCTTTACTTATCTATCCCTTGGGGACTCAAAACTGTCAGTGAAAGTTAGGACTGGGAGAGTAGCCCCAGAGCATGTGCTACATATGAATATTTTTTTAAAAATACACAGTAACTTGCAAAGGGAGAGAACATTAACAATTAGAGGAAAACCAGAAATGTTTCTCATATGAGCTAAGCCTTCAAGGAAGTTAAAGATTCTAAGATATGGAGTTAAAGAGGGACCACATTCTAAGTGCTATGAGATAGATGAGTGAGAGCAGAGATGTTTGATAGAATGGAGCCGGGGAGGATGAGCTGGCAAGCTAGTGCTACTGGACAGTAGGTTTTGAGGAGAGACTTTTAATAAGTATAGAACGGTAGGCTGAAGTCATATTGCTGAGTGGGCTGTTTTAAACATCTGTGTGAAGACTTATATCTTATCCTTAAGGCAAATAGAATGAACTCTTGGTGAAGGTCTCTTGAAATCTTTAAGAATTTAAAGTAAAAAGAACATGTTCATTTAGACCTTCATTTTAAAAAGCAAACAGCAGCACAAATCTTGGCATATAATGGAATATATGGAATATATTGGAATATAATAGAATATGTTGGAATATATGGATATATATTGAATGGAATATAATGAAATAATATTTCATCATAAGAAAGGATGAATATAAGGAACATAGTAAAAAATAAAGATGGGAAGATTTGTATGAACTAATGTAAGAGCCAAGTAAGCAAATCTAGGAGGACAATATACATGCTGGCTATAATTACATACATGAAAGCAACACTGAAAGAACTCAGATTAATTAAAATGGCAGATCTGGATCCCAGACCAATAGTTACCCTCATCTCCTCTTAGTAGAGTAGTGAGGGACTCCAGTTGTGGAATTCATGTACTCTGCGTGTGTGTGTGTGTCTGTATGTCTGTTTGTGTCAGTGTCTGTATGTGTGTGTGGTCTGAGACTGTTGGTTAATTTTATTTAACTATTAATCTTTGTTACAGGGGAGGTTTCAATGGGATTGGGGAAATATATGGAGAGGGGCGGCCAGGTAGCACAGCTAGTAAGAGCACTGGCTTCAGTGTTGGGATGACCTGGGGGTCAAATCTGGGCTCAGATACTTAGCACCACACTCAGAAATAACTGGCCGTATAACCTTGAGCAAGTTACTTAACCCCAATTGCTTAAAAAAAAGAAATATATGGAGAAATAAATGTGATATAAAAAACAAAAGGCATTTACTAAAACTTTTTTTGTTGTTAAAGTGGAGCACATATAGAGAAGTATAAAGTTGCCAATTTCTGCCCATCAGACTGTACCATCTTTTTAAAAGCAGGACTAGCTGTTATTTCATCTTTGCAAACCTGAGTGCCTAGCACTTTCTTTTTCTAAATGTTCTAAACCTGTGATTTCATTATTGTGTGCATTTGGTGGGGGGGGCAGAAGAGAGGGTATTGAAAGGAGAAGGATAAGGACAAGTGGAATAGAGGGAACTTCTCATATGGAAATTCCCTCCAAAAGCAAATCAGCATTTACAATACTAAAAAACTGCCTTGGGCACTGAGAAGTTAAGAAATAAACCCAGTGATCACACAGGCAGTTATACCCAGCTCTCCTTGACTCCAAGACTAGCCGTTTACTAACTATACCTTTCTGCTTTTCATAAAAAATAGGCATTTATTTGTTTGTTGAATTAAACTGCCCAAAGAGAGGAATATCTTATGAAAGACATTGTTTGTCTTCTTATTTTGTTACAAGATTGAAAAATGGTTCAAGACTTCATAGTAGGAAAAAAGCAAAACAAACAAACAAAAAGTAAAAAAAACCCAAAACTCTCCTTACCTTTAAAGTTTGGCGAGTTTGGCTACGTTGATCTCTCTCTCTCTCTCTCTCTCTCTCTCTCTCTCTCTCTCTCTCTCTCTCTCTCTCTCTCTCTCTCTCTCTGTCTCCTCTCCCTCCCTCTCTGTCTCTGTCTCTCTGTCTCTCTCTCTCTGTGTCTCTCTCTGTCTCCTGTACTCCCCTGCTTCAGCCATGGGAACTAATTCATTATTAGCTTTTGGTCAAGTATCAAATGATACTTTCCACTCTGACATGTTGGAAAACAAGAATATAGAATTTTTGACACAGAATTCTACTTTCTGAAATTTTGGTATTTTTGTGAAAATTCCAAAGAAGCAGATACAGCCATTTCTCTATCTCACTTGCTATACTATTTCAGATTGTGTATAGAGTCCTCAGAGTTATATAAATAATTTTAGTGCAAATATGGACATTTCTGTTAATTTTCATCAACTACTTAGGGTAACATTATCAGCTATTCTTTCCAGCTCTAAAAGTCTGTAATTCAGTGAAGTTGGCATGGATTCCCAAAAAATTAACTACATCCTTCACTAAACAGATTTCAGATTTTGTTCCTACCACCACTCCCTCACTTTCCCTTCTATATCCAATTAATTTTCTAGGTTATCAGTGGACCTGTTTTCCTTATTTTTTATTTTCTTCTTTGACTACACTTAATGCCCATCCACAGTCCATTGGGGATCATCACATATATGCATTCACTGAATGCAGGCCTGGAATATAATGTCCATGGTTTTCAGGGAGCTAGCACACACTACCAAATTTTATGTGGAAGGACTAGAAGTCCCATGAGCTGGACATATAACTAACTCTTACACCAAGAAATGGAATTTCCTGAAAAACTAATGCAGAATACATCTGGGTTAATATAAAAATTTCCAAAGTGCCTGATGCAACTATTCCTCACTATAAAATGACGATAATGGGAAAGCAAGAATTAAGGAAAAGCAAATCACATCACTGTTGCTGCTGCAATGCAAGTGTACCCCCCTTTTAGGGAAATGGCACTAAGCCAGGCACCTTCTATAACACTAAGAGAAAAACTAAATTGTGTGAGTTTTTAAAATCTGTTTTTCACAGCTACATGATACAGAGTGAATAAAACATAAGCAAAGCAATAACCATTTAGTAATTGAAGAAGATCTTTTCCAGCACAGAAGCATTTTCTTTGAATGTTGCTGAATGGAATTAAATCTATTTTTTCTATGGCTTTACCTTTGTGATAGTGAACAGATAGACCTTTCCTTCCTCTTTCTTAAGGTCATTCATGAACATTGGCGCCCCCACCAAAAGCACATCTGTAATAGTATCTCTATTTACGTCAACCGAACATACCACACTGCCAAAGTAGGAGCCAATCTGGAATGAAACACACTGAAATTAAGATTCTGACATTCATTTGCTACTTTTATTCATCTACTGTTTCAGACACATCCTCATCCTAGCACCTTGAAATTTTGGCCATGCATGCACTATATCCCTGCTAATAATAAGCACCAGGTTGCTGAAAAGGTGATGCCTTGTCTATAAGGTATTACTATGCCATCACTTCTGGTATATCCAAATTTACTGTATTCCCATTCCTATCTGGAAGTATGAATGCTTGTACCAGAATCCCTATATAGAAAAGTGGAATATTTTAGGATGGGTTTTAACAAAACAACAACCAAAAAGCCCTAACCCTATCCTTATAATTATAGAGGACATATGCTTCGCAAACAAATGCTTTTGTCACTTCTCTCTTCTCATTTTAATCTCCTGAGATGCATTGTTATATACTGGCTAGAGAACTGTCCTGGAAGTTGGGAAGACCTGATTTCCAACCTCACCTCAGACATTCACTAGCTGTGTGACTGTGGGCAAGTTGTTTAACCTTAGGGTCTGTTTTCCTAATCTGGAAAATGAGGAGTTTGGAATCAGTGACCCATAAGAAGGTATGAAATCTATGATCCCATGACCTGGCAAAGCTTTCCCTCAACCAGGGATATAATGTTAGTAGTGTATCTGCTGCTATCACGCAGATCATATGTAAGTATGAGTCTGAAGCCAAAGTATCACAGATTTATGCCGCCAATCAAAACAATAGGACTTACCTGATCACCTCTGTGAGACTGAATGATTGTGGCATTACCATCAGCATTAACACTATACAGTACTACTTGGCCAGTATAACCTGCCCGGGGAGCACCCGCAACAAAATGAACACTGTTACCAGCAGAAATAACTGCCACAGAATATCCTAGGAAAGAAAAAGACAGGGCAAATACTCAGTAAATGCAGCAACAAAGGAGGACATTGGACTAGAGGACCAGCCTCTGAGGTCCTTTCCAGATTAACTTTGCATGTGTTTTATTGTTTTATTTATATAATATTATTTGTTAATGAGACTAATAGAATAATAACATTTATATTAATGTGAATTCATTATGTATATTTACTTATATCCGTACATGTTGTTTTGCCCATTTTTGTATCTCTAGCAGATAGCACAGTATATAATATATAGGAACCTACAAGGTTGTATGGTAGATAGCGTTGGAACTGGAGTCAGTTCAAATCCTGCCTCAGATACTAAGCAGTTTTTTGACCCTGGACGGGCAAGTCATTCTGTCTGCCTGCTTCGGTTTCTTCATCTGTCAAATGGGCATAACAATACCATCCACCTCCCAGATAAAATGCAATAATAATCATAAAACACTTAGCAAACATTAAACATTATATAAATGTTAGCCAGCTAGAAGTAGTAAATAGATACATTTGTTGATTGAAGAATGTTTGTTTTATCAGATAATGAATGCATGTTGAGACAATGATGAAGCAAATCATCAGGTGTCATGTTTTGATCAATCATTTAAATTTGTTTCTCAAAATTGAACAATATTTAGTTATAATGCATGGTTACCAAGAGTCTTGACTTTATTATAGATGGAAAGTTTGCTTTTACATTTTCTAGGTCAACTTGAAGTTCATTTATTATCCAATTGGGAGAACTTCCCAGTGAGGACTCTATCTATGCCTAATAAACCAGACATCCAGATTTGGGCCAAAGTGAATTGATTCCAACTTTTCAGCATGCTGTCACCCCAACCTGGAAAACATTCTCTCATCTTTACAAAATTCCATGTCTCTAATCTTGGTGAAAACTGGTTCCTTTCCTGAAAAACTCTACCTTCTCATGTTATTTACAACTAATTGTAAAATGTTCCTCCTTTTCCTGAGCCTGCATTTACAGGCTTGCTCTGTATTCCTATCAGTTCATTTATTGTTTGCATAATGGATGCATTGTCATTGGCACACAGGTGGCTTTGAAGCAAAACTAACAAGTAATGACTTCTGGAATTTTCTTCCATTTTTATCAGTCTATGAAATTTACTTAACCTGAAGCAAAAGGGCTGAGGCCAGATTGAATGGACTTAAAATTAATTTCCCCCCCAAACTGTGAGACACTAGAAAAGGTTGTTGGTAGGGGGAGGGGAAGAGTAGCAGTTATAGACATAGAAGATTTTTGTATTCATATGCTTAGAATGGTTTCTGTGCGGATAAATTCAGTGACCTGTGCCAGAAGCTCATTGTACTAAAAGTAAGGAATTCAATTAGAAACAACCTGCCATCTATTAGAGATTTCCATAGTTTTTCAGTAAAATGAACATAATGGAATTCCCCCAATTGGCACTTTGACTTTAATTCCCACATGATCAAAAGTTTGTGATTTTACAACAAGCAATTAAACATTCTTAGAATTGTGTCAGATGTCTGAGAGAAAAGCAAATAGTATATGATCTCCATGCACTAAGTGACATGAGAGAGAGAGAGGGAGAGACAGAGAGAGACATAAGGTACTAAAAAGGAAAACATCTGTAAAAATAGTTATACTTTAAATGACATTTCAAAAAAGAAAAAGATAAAATGAGGAGCCAAGGAATTGCAAAGTATAGTAGAAAGAACACTGTCTCTTGAGTCAGAGAACCTAGGTTCAAATCCTACTTCTGGTACTTACTACATGTGGGCAAAGTCACAATCTCCTTACTTCTATTTCTTTATAAAATGAGGCAGTTCAACTAGATGACTCCTGGGGTATGCCCCCCCCCCACCCCGATCTAGTTCTATATGCCTATGAAAAGACTCTGATATACATATTTTAAGGAAAACAAAAGAAAAATTGAAGATAAAATTTTACAGGCAAACAAAATTTTGTTGATATCAGGGGAATATAATGCCATTGTTATATTCACAGTGCCCATGGTGGCTATGAATATGCTGGCATAGTTCTGAATCACAAAATGTAACAGAATCTCCACATGGAAGACAGAACCAAAACATTTATTCAAACACCAGAAAGCCAAATCCATCATAACAACCAAGAAGTAGCTACACATAACCAATGTAGTGAACACCAACATCCCCAAGCCTTCTTTCTGTCAGGCCTTATCTCACAAATGCTAGCTGTTCTGCCTCCACTCTGCCTGCTCTCAGCTCTGCTCATGCTCTCCTCTGCTCCTTCCTTCTCCACCCTTCCTGTTCTACCTTTTCAGCAAGCTCTTCCCACCATGGGCTCCATGTGATTACATCTGGTCTATTAAGGGCAGGGAAGGTCTTCAAATTCCCATTACCATTACAGGGGATGATCCAGAGAGCACACATATTTTAAGTATTCAGAATAATGATTAATTTCCTGACGATAATTTGTGCTAAACAATAGACTATGAGGAAAAGAATAAGGTCTAGGTGAAGATTTGTTTACAGTAAACATTTGCAATAAGAAGAAATGTATCAAATAATTTTTTAAAAGGCAAAAATATTATCACAATAATCCAAAGGGACATATGTAAGTAAACTAAAAGAAACTTCATCTAAATATAGAGTCCTGAGGAGCTAAATTCTTGCCAGATGACAATCAAGGAAAGGTGGCTCTAATGAGATTTGGAGCACTTATCATCTGACCATAACAACATTTGTACTAGGTAGTGGGATGCTGCCAAGAAAGTCTGCCAGAACTTTTCTGGACTCACAGTGCCAAGAACATACTCAATGGGTAGACACTAGTGGAGCAGGTTGGTTAGGAAGATGGAATTGACTAAGTATCTTTCAGTCCTTACCTTAAAAGCTTCTGGATGAGACCACAGAATAAGGTAGGTCATATATGGGTATAAAATAAACACATAAATATGGAGGAATGGGTCCTCCCATCTCAAGTACTCTAATATGAACACCCATGGGGACAAAAGGTCCAAGAATTCCATGATAGTATACGAATATTACTCACTCTAATCATTGCTAGGGATAAATTCTTCCATCTTAGGACACAAAAAGCAACAATGCAATCATGATCTTAATGTTCTAGCAGCTCTTGAAAAGTTTTGGGGTCCCATAACAATATTCTAGGTAAGCCAGGTAGCTCAATGGATAGAGCAGGAAGCCTGGAGTCAGGAGGACTTGAGTTCAAATTTGACCTTAGAAACTAGCTGTGTGACCTTGGGCAAGGCACTCTATTTGCCACAGTTTCCTCATCTGCAAAGTGAGCTAGAGAAGACAATAGCAAACAACTCCAACATCTCTCCCAAGAAAATCCCAAAACAGGCTCACAGAGTTAGACATGACTGAAAACAATTGAACAATGACAAGACAATATTCCATTATATCATAGTGAGGTACAGCCTGAAAGTCTCGAAGGCCTGGGTTCAAATAGTTTCTCATACAGTCTAGTTATATTTAACCAGGGGCATTGTGAGGCTCAAATGAATGGATTAGAGCACTTTATGAACTTTAAAGTGCTGCATATATGTCTATTATTATTAGAATTACTAGCCTCAAGTTACTAGGCCTCCAGCCTGGTGATGAGTTCGTTCCCAGAGCCTTCTACTGCACTCCTGCTGAGATCAAGCAAGATTTATAGAGCCATATGGGGGTTTACTGGTAAAAGTTTTACAACTGGGTTCTCTGGGAATTATGCAGTATATTTTAAGTTTAATCTGCATTATTAACACTCTCTTAAATCCAGACAATGAGCAAAATAGAAATTAAGCCCTGATTTGTAGTGACTTTCTGATATTTAAATGCTCACACTGAAAACTGAACCATGTGATCCCGAGTCACTTAGAGCAGACTATAGCACTGTGGAGAGCCTTTATATCTGAGTGGTCAGGAAGTTCTGAACCTACAGCCACTCAGAGTCTCAACCTGGGAATCACAAGATCCTTCTCATAATCTAGCCCCCAAAGCAAAATACCAACTCAGAGTCTATATACACTTCTCAGAGCAACAAGGCATCACAACCCTCCTGACTCAGTGTCTAATTAGAAATTGGCAAAAGGTATGAAAGCATTCCCACAAGCAAACCTCCTTTAATCAGCTCCATGTGAGGTCTATTAATGGGAGGGGGGGAATGAATCTTAGATCCCATTAACATTACAAACACAAACCTATACCCACACCTATGTGTGATGCAAGTAAGCTAATTAACTGCTCTTGGTACACGAGGCAAATCTTTTAGCTTCTAAGTTGCAGAATAGCTCAGTCTGCATTTGTGGAGGGAGTCTCCTCACTAGACTTCCAAATGGACTAACTACCTCCCCAACAATATACTCCATTCCTTCAAATTGTTTATAATATAGTGTATAAAGCCAAACTGCTAGATAAAAGGTACAGATAAATAGAGTGATCCAAAAGTAAAGTTGACACATCTTTGGAGACTATTTTGTGGGCCAGTAAGTTAATTTAGGAAAAGTTTCATGAGAGTAAGTCAAAATGGTAGAACAGTTAGCAGGTGAATTAGTTAAGAGTAACAAGAAAACAATTTCATGAACTTTCAGATTTCCTGGGGCCAAATAATGTTACATCTTACCTAAATATGAACTGTGATTTCTATCTTGCAAAACCTTTTCAAAGGCTTGTCTAGGAAAGATGGAATATCCATGGGGTGTCTGCTGGACGACTGTTCCACTCCAGGCATATGCCCCAACTGCACCCAGTGACAGAACACCCTTTAAATGATTATAAAATGAAGATTAATAATAAAGTTCACTTATGAAACACAGGTTAGGTGAATTATTAAGCTAAACTATGTCTGAATTCAACAGAAAATGGTTAACATAAGAATATCCCACATAAGGTCATGGTTGCATAGTCAGTGGAATACTTTTGTAATATTTGTGTTAGAAAACAAGCCTAAACATTCTTGTTAAAGGTAAGCCAAGTTAAATGAAACTTTTAGTATACGTGAACAAGTTTTAGGGAACAGTCAGATCTATTATATAAGTAAGTTCACAATAATGAGCTATTTCCTAATAGGACACACCCTCCATTGACCAAGATTTGTTCCAACATTCTTCAGGAATACAGAATTCACCAACTATAAAATCCCCATGAACAAGGTGGGTGGGAAGGCTAGATATTAAGTCTTCGATATCACATACTCAAAACAAACAAAAAGCACATAGTAAAACAGCCTCACAAATTAAACTGCAGTGTCTTACTATCTCACCTATCTCCTGAGTGGATCACTTTCTTAACTTGTATTTGACCTAACTATCAAGTCAACACTTCTCCTTCCCAGCAGACTTTTATTAAATGAAGCTACCAAAGACACTTCTGGTGTGATACTCTACCTACTAAATATACTAGTAGAATATCTTGGGTCATGAGGAGAGGAATTAGATTGTCACTGCCAATTATGCCAAACCACGAATTCATAATCATTAAATGGGGAAGCCTTTATGTACTGTATTTGAAAGTTTAGCATCTCTAATTTTAACCTTAAAATAAACAAAACCTAGAAATATGTTACTTTGACTCCCAAACTTAAGTTAACCCAAAGTGATTAACTTGGAAACACAGTAGTACCATTCTAAGGGAGCAAGCTAGAGTAAGAGGATGGTAGGATGAGACAGGTTTAAAGACCCGCTGGCCCATGCTTCTTTCAGAAAGAACTGTTGTTTCGACCTGATGACGGGCTCCTTGTGGGTGCTTCCTGCCATAGACATTATGCAGTGGCTCCTGTTATTTTTCCCTTCCTCACTTCCCCTCCTCCCAGCCCCATCTAACTGGAACAAATAGGATGTAAATAAGATAAGTATATAACAACAATTTCCTAGACCAAATACTGAAGTGCCAAGAACTAAATAGGGTCGATGATGTCTGTCTTGCTGAACTCTTTCAAAGGTTTATCTAAGGAATGGCCTCACATACTGGTGAGAATAAAATATTGAGGCAGAGCTGAGCAAAGAGAAAGAAACAATTGGGGTGCCCTGGGTTCTAAGATCAATAATGCCAGCCTGAGCAGGCTTCAATTTGTTTTAACTCTTGACCTTTTCAAAACCATTTCTACTTTATGCCTTAGAAAAACACCAGAGATTCAGGACTTGATGACAGGGACAGTGAGACTTTATGTTTTTAATGTATTTTCCCAATGATTTATTAGGTGATCCAATTTCTATTTCATAGGAAATCCCAATTACTTGAATGAAAATGATATGTATGTTCTAACATGCTTAAGATATTTGACATATATCATCATTTTTCCCACAGAAAGTCCTTGTGATGGTGTGATGGGGGAGGAAGGAAGCCATTGTCATATCCCACATTTATTAGGTGGCAACAGAGCAAGATGATTAAAAAGACTATACTTAGAAAGCCGGATCCTTACCCCAAAACTTCCTTCACTATGGGTTGGTGCAGCCATTATCAGAAGGATACAGTTGACTATCAATTTTTAACCAAAAACAAATAAACCAGAAGAGTTTGATGATAGAGGTCTTCAAATATACTCACATTTTGAGGAGAGTAATCTGCACTGAACCCCACTTGTGACATTTCCATCTGAAAGTTATCACCTCCTTGAACAGTACCTGAGAAATTAAGAGTTTTTTTTTAATGATATTTCTGCCACCAATTTGGAGCATAACTTATAATGGGGGAGAGGGGAAAGAGAACCAGCAATTTCATTAGGGTAAAGAACTTAAGGTATGAAAATTCTGTCCATCAGAGCAAATTAACAGCCTCTGCTGCCCAGAGCACTGAGAGAATGAACAATTTGTCCGTGATCACACAACAAGTTTGTGTCAGAGGCAGGACTTGAGCTTCCTGACTCCAAGGTCTGACTCTTCCCTCTTCACTAAGTCATATGACCTTGTTTAAATTTTATATTCACCAAAAACATGATAAATTTCTAGATTTTTGAACCAGTAAGTTAATTGAAATTCCCTATTAGAACAGAAGAAAGAAAAAAAAGATCTTTGAATTCCAAAGTGTTTTTGGAGATTCATGAATATTGATTCAGCTAAATTTCTTGGATCAAGAATGAAGTTCTCAAGGAGCGGCTAGGTGGAACAGTGAATAGAGCACCAACCCCTGGAGTCAGGAGGACCTGAGTTCAAATCCAGCCTAAGACAATTAACACTTACTAGCAGTGTGACCTCAGGCAAGTCACTTAACCCCAACTGCTCTGCCCTCCCCCCTCCAGAAAGCAAGAAGAAGTTCTTAGTGGTTTCAAGGGGAACTCAAGAAAGATGATGAATGATGAAAAGCAAAGTCATGATTTTTGTCACTCATCACTTTTGTACCTGGGTGGGAAAGATCCAAATTTTGAGTTATAGAACAGTGTTTGTTTAGACATTTTTTAATCATGTCTGACTCTTCATGATCCCATTTAGGATCTTCTTGGAAAAGATGTTAGAGTGGTATGCCATCTCCTTCAGTTCATTTTACAGATGAGGAAACTGAGGCCAACAGGGTTAAATAACTTGCCCAGGGTCACACTGCTAGTAAGTGTTGGAAGTCATATTTGAACTCATGAAGATGAATTTTCCTGTCTCCCTGTATACTATGGTGTTACCTTTCTGCCCACTTAGAATATTGGTAAATATTAATACATTTAATTTAATAAGTTATTAAAGCTTAAAACTGCACTGAATTTTAAGTGACCTTTTATATGGGGTTGGGCAGATAGTATCTTTATTTTCAATTCTACAAACTGCTAAGAGCTGCTTGGAGTTAAACATTAGAAATTGGGATTCAAGTTCATGCCAATCTTATCAATTCAGAAATATCTCAATGCTATCCAAAAGTTGTTATTAGCAATACAATACCACATCATTGCTGGTTCTTCATGCATCATAATAAATAACTCTTCTATAAGTTTTGGAAATAGACTTAAGTGGATCCATAAACTCATTTATATGAGTACTTGCTCTAAAGTGCAGATTGAAGCCACCTACACATTTTCATTCTTTGCAACCTCCGTCCATGTTCAATCAAGTCAGTATGCTAGAGGATTTCTCTATCTCCTATGGGCATCAATATAACACCCAGGCCATCTATATGTCATCCCTTAATCTCACTATGTTGTTGACCTACCTCCTCTTATCACCATTATTTCCTGGAAGTTAAATTTAGGCCACTTATTGTACACAAGTCATTGCTCTTGCACTCTCATTATATCTCATAAATTTCTTCATTAATCTTTTGGGTCATCTACAATTTAGATTCTTTGGAGTATTCAGTATTAGAATTCTTTGGAGTATTCAATAAAATTCACATTCATATAGCATCAATGAAAGAATACTAGAGTCTAAAATATGGATGTCTGTTTTAGGGAGGAACTTGGGATCACTGAAAATGTTAGGATCAATAAAAATCTTGGGATCATTGAAATTGTGCCCCAAATGTCATCCAGCTTCTTCAATTCTGGACTCAGTGTCAATCTGCAAGGCTTAGAAATAAGATCTATGGTCTGATAGACTTAATGAGATGACTATCTACCTGCACCTTATAATATGAACAAAAGTCATTCTTTATGCATTTAGTTTTCCCTATGTGGACTGTTGATCGCCTCTTGTAAGTTGTTTTCAAGCTTGTTAAGGAAGCTGTGTAACATTTTGGGACTTGATACAATCAGCATAACTTCTATAAACAGGAACATATGAGGGAATTCACTATTTTAAAAGGCACCCCTCTTTCCTCTAGACTCTACTCAGGACCCTTTCTGAGACAAAAGATATCTCCTTTATTTTATGCCTCAATTGATGATGATAAGCAGAGAATCACTCCATGAAGTGCAGTGCATGTCACTGCATTGCCTCTGTGGTTTGTAGTGCTACAGAATCTTATATGATCTTAACATATACATGGGAGACACTGGTAAAAGGAGAGCCTCAAACAATGCATTGTGCGCTACCAAGTGAAATGCTTTGTTATAATCAATGAACAAAAAATAGCAGAACCCTATATTGTTTACACTGTTTAAGCAATTGTGTGGTGTTAAAAATAAAGATGTAATTAGCTGTAAGAAATTATATTTGAAAGTCTCCTATTCTCATATGTTCATAAAATATACTGGGTAAGATCAGTCTCATAAAGATATCATAGAGATGAGAAAGTGACCTTTGAAAAAAATCTTTGAGTCTAAAACAATCAACTTGCTGTTGTCATATACCTTACCGCAGTCCATTGTACAATAAAGTTTTTTATCTAAAACATGTCAAACTCCATAATAAAATATACTGACTAGAATAGGCAGCAATTTATATAGTATGAGTCTAATCAATTCTTGATCATGTAAATTTGTAGTCGATAGTAGGGAACAGTGCTACAGAAAGCCCACAAATGTAAATAATACCTAAATCATTTCTCTGTATCTTTGGAATTTATCTTATGATTGTCATCTCCATCATCTTAAAAGACTTAACACTGGCTTAGTTAATATTAACATCATGCATCAGCTTGAGATAAAGGAAAAGCAACTCAGAAATGTTCTGGGAAGAGAGGGAAGGTGTCTTTTTGAAGAAAGATAGGTTGCCCAGTGGTTAGAGAGGTAAAGTAGGAGTCAGGCCAGCTATCTGACCCTGGGCAAGTGAGTCTCATTTTCTTAATGTTTAAAGTAGGAATTATAACAGCAGTTGATTTGTTTGGTTTTGAGGGTGGGGTGATGATCAGGTGAGATACTATGTTTAAATGCTTTGTGCCATATAAATGTTAGCTATTATTATTTTCATTGATAATCTGGTATTTAGAATTTGGCAGCTAGGTGGCTGAGTGAATAGAGGGCTAGACCTGGAATCAGGAAGACCTGAGTTCAAATCCAACTTTAGACACTTACTAGCTGTGTGACTCTGGGCAAGCTACTTCCCTGTTTGCCTCAGTTTCCTCATCTGTAAAATTAACTGGAAAAGGAAATGGCAGACCATTCTAGTATCTTTGCAAAGAAAACCCCAAACGGGGTCACAAGGAGTTGGACATGGCTGAAAAATGTCTAAACTAAACTAAATAAATTAGGATTTGCTATTGAAATTAAGAGTTGATTGTAGGGAATTATCTGGATTTCATCCCCCCCATGTACATTCTAGGGGTCTCAAAAATAACCACTGAAAAGAAGCTTAGTGCCATGCTCTAATTATGACTTATTTAAATGACTTCATTGCCTGAAACAGTATAACAGAATGGATATGCTTAGCCATGAAATTGTACTGAGAAGATATTTGGAAACATCACCATACCTTCAATGCTGAAAATACGCTCTCCCAATGTCCCAGCCTTTTCCAAGAGTGCATCTTCATCAGAAACATTAAAAAAATACCTCTCTGTTGGAGTACTAGCAATTGCTTTTATTTCTTTTATTAAATTTTTTGTGTCAAGTGCATTTCTATTTAAGTATCCAAGAACCTAGATAAGAGTTTGAGAGAAAAACAAAAAGATGTGATCTCTGAATTCTAACTGTCCTCTACAAACATTCAGACCAACCTGTGAAACTTTTTGACATCCCTCAACAGACAAGTGAATCAAAGCACATCTCTAGCTTCTCACCACCCTCTGCCCCCTTGACAGTAATGAAACTTAGGAAACAGCAGAAATATCTCATCACAGCACTTTGGCAGATGAGTGATCTGCTCTTCGGTTTTACTGTCTGTGCTTTCCAATGTTAAACAAGAAAGCTCTTGATTCTCAAAATACAGAATGAATAGAGCAGTTTTATGTTTAGTAAGTAACTAAGGCTGCTTTTTTTACTTGAAAGGCTTAAAGTACTTTTCATACATTAGTTTTCAAAAGGGAAATTGTAAGTGGAGGGCAAGAATTATCACCCCCACTTTGCAAATTTGGGAAACAAGGCAAAGAGAAGACTGTTTATTTGTATGCAATCAATAAACGAAATAAATGGATGCTTTTAAAGTAAGTAAAGTCTCATGGTTCTTTACTAAAATGAACATTAAGATATTCAAAGCACTTATATAATTACCAAACATGAAAACATAAAGCAAAACCAGGGTAAAAGGATGAACCATATGATGCTGAATGAAATGAAAAAATTAGACTTAAGTTGGCATATCTATCTTCCATACCTACATGCACATAAACAAGCATAAAGCCAAGAGTGTCCTGTCCCCTTTTCTTTTACTCCAAACTCTTCCAAAGTGGTTTCTAAGCAATATAAACACATGGTACTCCATCTTCCATCTCTATGCCTTTGAAATAGCTGCCTCCCATGGCTATAATGCACTCTCTCCTTATCTTTTTGCCCCATAGAACCTTGTCTGCCTTCAAGACTTCAGCTGAACCACTACTTCCCACTAAATGCCTTTCCTGATCCCTAAAGCTATTACTATTCTACATACTCAACTCTTTTGTATTTACTACCTTGTTACAAGGCAGCTAGGTGCTATAGCAGATAGAGTGCCAGACCTGGAGAAAGGAAGATTCTTTGTGAATTCAAATCTAACTTTAGATATTTATTAATTGTGTGACCCTAGGCAAGTCACCTAACCCTCTTTGCTTCATTTTCCTCATCTGTAAAATGAGATGGAGAAGGAAATGGCAAACCACTCCAATATCTTTGCCAAGAAAACCCAAATGGGGTCATGAAGAGTTGTACATGAATGAAAAATGACTGAACAACAACACCTTCACCTTACAATTATTTTATGTTATTGACTGATAGATTGACTGAATATCCATGGAGTCTCCTACTTCAAATATCTGACTTAAAAACAACTAGAGCTTCTGCTCATTTCCAGTTGTTACAGCCCTCACCAAGCCCCTTCCTTGTACTCACCCTGTATAACTTAGGTAGCCTCCCCCATGCCTTCACTAGAGCTCTCCTATTAGAAGGGAGAACAACTAAGGAAGCCTGAATACATATTTTCTCATAGAAACAATATTAAAAGATATAGTTTGGTCCTCTTACTATTTAATTTCCATTGTATTATGGGTTAACTAGGGTTTTGTGACCTGGTCTGAGAATACACACTCCTATACTAACATTGTTTCTAAAGAAAATTATATTACAAGCTTCAAATAACCAACCTGCACGACTGCTATAATGACTTCATGGTTGAAGCATACAGCAGTCTTTTTTAAGGAGCTTTTAAAAAAATTATATATAATATTTTATATTTCCCCCAATTACATGTTAAAACAACTTTTTAACATTTAAAAAAAAAGTTTTGAGTTCCAAATTCTATCTTTCCCTCCATCTCCTCCTCCCTCCCAGAGACAGAAAGCAATTCAATCATGTAAAACTTTTCCATGTTAGTCATTTTGTACAAGAAGACTCAAGTGAAAAGGAAGAAAGAAAGAAAAATAGCATGCTTAGGTCCATATTCAATTAATATCAGTTCTTTCTCTGGAGATGGATAGGATGCTTTATCATTAGTTCTTTGGGATTGTCTTGGATCACTGTATTTCTAAGAATAGCTAAGTCATTCACAGTTCTTGCTATTACTGTGTACAACATTCTCCTGGTTCTGTTCACTTTACTTTGCATCAGTTCCTGTAAGTCTTTCCAGGATGTTCTGAAATCATCCTGTTTGACATTTTTATAGTATAATAATATTCCAACACAATCGTATACCACAGCTTATTTAGTCATTTCCCCAACTGATAGGCATCCCTTCAATTTCCAATTCTCAGCCGCCACAAAAAGAGCTGCTTTGAATATTTTTGTGCAAATAGGTCCTTTTCCTTTTTTTATGTCTCTGGGATGTAGACCTAGCAATATCATTGCTGAAGCAAAGGGTATGCACAGTTTTATAGCTCTTTGCGCATAGTTCCAAATTGCTCTCCAGAATGTTTGGATCAGTTCACAACTAAGGAGCATATTTTTTAAGGCAGAATGTGAAGAGGTCTAATTCTACACATTGATGTTGAAAAAAACATAAGTGAGTAGAATCGACTACAGAGGTTTTAATGTTTATTCAATGCTACTGGGATAGAAAGGCTTTTGAATGAAACTTTGTTGATCATATAAACACACATGTTGAAATACTGGTGATTTTTCTAAAGGGAAATAAGAATCAACTACAATGATCAACAATTCTGCAAAATTAAAAGAAAATCATATCATTTCAGAGTTGAAGAGGACATTTTTAAAAAGTTACTTACTGCTATGCCAAATCTAAGTATGTTGTCTTCATTGCATTGACTAATAACTTTTTCCAGCATTGAGCCATCATGAGATTCACCATCTGTCACAACCACCATAACTTTGGTAGCACTAGGTCGTCCACCAGAAGCTTCAGAATAAGCAAATTCTCTGGAACCACCAAAACATGAAAAAAGTTAGGCAAAAAGAGGCCTAATATGTAGACCTATAGTTGAATATGAAACCATGTTGAAACTATAAATATATTAATGGATTCATATAACACATCTTAAAAGCATCTTAAAGCATGGTGACTTTTTCTTCCTAAGAGCATTACTATATACCCACATGTTTTCTATTAGTATATATACAAAAGTGAAAAAATAGATTTTTTCATATGTTATTGCTTCTCCTGGACAGTATGGTACAGTGGAAAGAACATTGGCCTAGTAGTCAGGAGATCTGGGTTCAGATGTCTTTGTACATTAGCTGTTTGACAATGAAGCCTATTTCCACATCTGTAAAATGAATAAGACATTTGATCTGACTATGTAAAGGAGATGTTGTAAGTACTTTGTGATCTTTAAAGTGTTATTTAAGTGTGAATTATTATCATTAAACTCACTAATTATTTAAATGCTAATATTTTATAATCATAAAAATCTTTTACAAATGCTAATAAGTTAATTTACACTTGTGATAAGTTTAAAAGACAAATTTTCACACAAAATTCCTTCGAATTATCTTTACAAGTAGTATTAATTTTAAAAATAAAAAATATTTATTTCTCACTCAATAACCAGTTAAAAGCAACACATATAAAAGATTTTACAGAGATTATTTTATATTTCATTTAACTGGTGAGAAAAAGCATGCTTCTGCTAACAAATGTTAGAAATGACCTTGATAAATACATCCTGGAGCAGACAAAGATTCAATAAAACAGGAATTCCACAGGAACATGACAAACTCTCAGCCTTACATAGAGCTCTTTGTCTGCCTATTACTAAATTAATTTAAAAGATAAAGAAGAAAGGTCTCTATGGATCTCAGATACAGAACTTGTCACTAACATAAAATGGATAAAAACAAGTTTAGTAAAGTCAGTTCAACATTTGATATGACCTTCCTTCTTTAACATGCAACTACTTTGAACAAAGGGAACAAGGCAAACTGATGGGAAGAAATTCAGTCATAAAGATAGGTAAGAATCAGTTAGGCACCATTATTACTATTTTGGTCCTTTCTAAGGCTGATTTTTACCAATGAATACAGAGAAAAATCAAGTTAGTGAAATCTGGAACTGCATCAAACTAATTTTAGTCATCCTTCTAAATAGGGCCTCATCTCATTAAAAATAGCCTTCCTTAGAATGGCTACACAATGAAAAAAATTCCACAAATATTCAATGACATGTTACAACTATTTTCTGAAATGATTAATACCTTCAAGAAATAGTTTAACAGTATAATATTTATCACTCTCCAGAAATTTTATTTACAAAATTGGCAAAGAATTTTACTGAGATATATCTTGTATCATATATTTTGTTACTTCCTTCTGAAACACAGGTCCCTTTATAACAGAGACCAGTGTCTCACCTCTCCTTGTATGGTGCTTCACACATTGCACTGTTTTGTTTTGGGGTGGATCTGTGCTTATTAGCATGGGAAACACCGAATGGAGGATCTCTTTTCACTATTCAATTCCTCTGGGGTTGAAAGTCACAGAGAGGTACCAGAGGAATGTAGATGGTAAGTAATTTGACTAGGACCACAGTGGCTAAATAAATCCACTGTTTAGAATACCTGGCTTCCTTAAAATTCAGTCCAACCACTTATCTATTCCAGGAGGTCTTTCTGGTCCTCTCTTGCCTGCTCTCCCGCCCCCGACAAGTGCCTTTCCATCAACAGTTACTTTCTATCTACTCTGTATATATCTTGTATGTAGCAATTTATATATATGGTCTCTCCCCCACAAGAATGCAAGATTCTTTAGGGCAGAGACTGTTACTGCTTTTTCTTTATATTCCTACTGCTTAGCACAGTGTCTGGCACATAGGAAGTTTGTAATACTTAACTGATGGGTTGATTAATATTTTTTTAATTGAAATAGCAGAATTGTAAGGTTCTTGAAAATGGAGACTATATCTTATTCATATTTATATTCCTTACTGAGCATAGCAAAATTGTAAATAGGAAATGCTCAAGAAGTATTTTTTAAAATAAAGGAATGAATGGCTGCCCCACCTGACAAAGTATGACTCTGCAACTCATGTATTTATTTTGTCCCGACTTGTGATTTCAACTTGTGGGAAATTCCCTAGTGTGGGAATCCCCCCTCTTCCCTGCCCCTGTCAATGCTTATCTATGACAATCAGTAAGTTTTAGGTCTTATAGAGAGAGGTCTGAGAGACTGAGAGGTTAAGAAACTTGTACAGGGGACAGCTAGGTGGTGCAGTGACTAGAGTACCATCTCTAGAGTCAGGAGGACCTGAATTCAAATCCAACCTCAGACACTTAACACTTACTAGCCATGTGACCTTGGACAAGTCACTTAACTCCAACTGCCCTGCCTTTCCCCCTCAAAAAAAAAAAACTTGTGCAGGACCACCCATTTAAATCTAAGCTAAATGAAGACTTGAGCACATGCCTTCTTTACCATAAGGCTGGTCCTATCTCTGTACAATTTTATTAGATATCCTAAATACACAGACAAAAGGAGAAAAGGGAAACGAAGGTGGTCAGATGATTACCAGACATAGTAGAATATATTCTAATTTGATAATGAGTAGGACCAAGAAGCTAATGATAGTCAGTCGATAAGTATTTATTAAATGTCTACTGTGTGCCAGGCACTGTGCTAAGTCATCAAGGTACAAAGAAAGGCAAAAGACAGTCCCTTCTCTAAAGGAGTTAACAGTCTAATGGGAAAGACAATATGGAAAGAACTACATACAAACAAAATAAATGCCGGATAAAATGTAGATAATCAACAGAGGGAAGGCATTAACCTTCAGAGGGATCAGGAAGGCTTCTCCTAGAAGATTAATTGGAAGGCAGATATGAGGAGAGGCATTCTAGGCATGGGGGAAAAGCCAGCGAAAAAGCCCAGAGTCTAGAGACAGAGGGCGTTGTTCAAGGAGCGACAAGAAGGCCAGCATCACTGGATCACAGGGTGTGTGGCAGCAAGTAAGGCATAAGAGGGGCCAGGCTGTAAAGGAGGAAAAGAGAAGGGGACAAACATTTATCAATGACCTTTTGGGTCAGATACTGGGCAGCTATGAGATGCAGTGGATAGAAAGCTGGGCCTGTAGTCAGGAAGACCTGAGTTCAAATCTGACCTCAGACTTTACTAGCTATGTGACCATGGGCAAGTATTTTAATCTTGTTTGCTTCAGTTTGCCATCTGTAAAATGAGCTGGAGAAGGAAATGGTAAACTACTACAGTATCTCTGCCAAGAAAACCCAAAATGGGGTCACAAAGAATTGGACATGACTGAAAATGATTGAACAAATGATGTGCCAGATGTTATTCTAAATGTTTTTACAAATGTTATATCACTTGATCCTCATAACACCCGGGAGGCCAATGCCATTATTGTTACATTTGAGGAAGCTAAGGCAAAGAAGTTAAGTCACATAGCAAGTAAGTTTCTGAGGTAGGATTTTAACTCAGGCCTTCCTGGCTCCAGGCCCAGCACTCTATCCACTTTGCCACCTAGTTGATAGGCTTCAAATCCAAGTAGAGCATTTATTTATAATTGATCCTGAATAAATAGAAAGCCACCGGAGTTTATTGAGTAGGAGGATGACATGATCAGACCTGTATTTTCAGAAGATCACATTGGCAGCTGTGGGAAAAATATAGCAGAATGGGAAAAGATGAGGCAGGGAGACCAACCAGCCAGCTATTGCAACAGTGCAGGTACAAGATGATGAGAGACATTAGTTAGGAAAAAGTTATGAAAAGGCTACAAAAGTGTTCCTACTAATACAGTACTCGCCACGCTACAAAGAAACCTTCACTTCAAGTTTTAAACTCAATCAATTGTACTTACTGATAAATGAGTACAATTCTATAATGGAAGTCACCAGGAGAAGAAGCATTCCCATTAGAAAAATGAGTTTCACAGAATATTTTTTGTAACACATTCTCTAAAATAAGGGATATAGGTCTAACTGGGTATTTGCTAAAGAACATTTAAGAAGGCATTAAAAATATAGCATATATGTGAAAAGAAATACTTAAACCACACTGTTATTCTTAATGGAAAGAACTCTTTCTGTGAACACATTTTAGATATACCTCAGCTTTCTAACCTCAATCTTGATGTAGAGTCTATAACATGCAATGCATGCATTTTAATTGGATTCCAATTCTCTTCATAAATTTAGGAATGCATTGTGGTGTATGTGGTCATAAAAGCATGGTATTCCATTTTCTACAGCCATTTTTGTATTAAACATCAGATTTCACCCACATACAGTCTAAAAAATGATTCCTTTTTTGAGCAATGATGACATTTTTAACCAAGGTAAAAATCATCTAATCTCTGATTGTAAAACATAGTCAAGAAGTTTGGGGGTGGGGAGAAGGGAAGCTTCATTCGATCCATCTGGTTTGTGATGGCCGATATGCCCACTGGTCTATATTTAGCCTAGTCACCCATCCCTGGAAATGGTCACTGTAGATAGTGTGAGGTCAACTTGTCATAGTCTGGGACATTTCCTGCTATTTCATTGTAGTGGGAGCTATATAAGCAAACCAAGAAGGATTATTATAAGTAATATCAGAAAGCAAGGCGAAGGATGAAGATGGCCCATGGACACTCAAGGACTCCTCTGGCAGGTGTGGGTGGGTACACAGAGCTGTCCAAAGAAATCTGTTTCTGCTTCCTAAGTGGCAGGTGGTATGGTCCTTCAATCAGCACGGCAATCCTGGTGTAATGTGCCCTGGTCCATGAGCTACTGACTCTAAGCATTATTGTTCTTTTTTTTTTTTTTTGGTAAGAGGTTGGGGGAGATATTTTGTCTCTAACAAAGGAGACAAAGGGGTTGTCAGGTAAGTAAGAGGAAAACCAGCAAAGTTCCATCTCAAGGAAATCAAAGAAGAAGAAAAGACGTGTGTATTATGGAGGGAGAAGCATTTATTGAGTACTTCCTGTGTGCTAAGCGCTGCTTAGCACTTCACAAATATTATCACATTTTATCCTCACAACAACTCTGGAAGGTAGGTGCCATTATTATCCCCATTGTATAGCTGAGGAAACTGAGGCAGGCGGAGGTTAAGTGACTTGCCCAGGATCACAAAGATAGAAAGGCTCTAAGGTCAAATTTGAACTCATGTATTCCTGAATGAATGGCCATTATTCTATCAAGTAATACTACTATACTTGGAGTACCTGAATTTATGTCTCATTTTCAATACTTACGAGTTATATGACTGTGCCCAAATAATTTTCACATTTTAAGCTTCAGTTTTCTCCCTTATAAAATGGGAATACTTAGACCAGCAAATACTTAAGACCTTTGAGTTGCCATGAAAAAAAATATTACATAATTGTTATTATTTCAAGGAGAGAATTATCAACAATGTTAACTGCCTCAAAGAGGTCAAGAAGGATGATGAGTTTGAAAAAAACTCTGAATTTGGTGATTGGGGGGAGGTTACTGGTGACATTCAAGAACGTAATTTCCTGAAGAATTTATCCTTGGGACTGAAAGCTGTATGCCAAAGAGATACAACAACTAAGGAGTGACTAGGTACTGGAGAAATTGAATAAAGAAATGGGGATAGCCTTTCCCCAGACATTTGGTTATAAAAAAAGGCAAAAATAGCACAGTAATTTCAAACTTTAGAAGGGAATAAAGAAGGACAGTATAACCTTAAAAGGGCTTTAAGTAGGGTAGAAAAAGAAACAGCGGAGAAGAAGAAAGCAAGGCTAATTGATTAAGGAACATTACATAGGACTGGGTATAGGGACTGAATGAATGACTTTTAGGGGTAATTAAAAGTGTCACTGAAATGACAGATAATAAGAATCCAAAAAGGATAGAGAAGCAAATGAAGCTAAGATGAAAATGGACCAAGAGAAGAGAGCTGAATAGGAAGGGGGGAGAGAAAAGCAGATTTTCTGATGTGGCTAAAAAACATCACCAGATGGAGGTAGAAAAGCACAAGGCTGTCAGAGTATGAAATTTCTTAAGTCCAAGACACTGAAGATGGATGTCCACTGGGCCTAAAAAGATCAAGGAACCTGTCAATCTGGGGTGTTAGAAAGGTTTTATATATAGGTATGAATGAAAACTTGTGCAATTTATACATACTTGATGAATTCTAGAGCACTTGGCAACAAACAGCAATAATGATAACCCCCAATTCAGTAAATTAAGATTTTAGTTAAAACAAAAACCTTGAGTTGACAGTGGAATCATAACAGTGATCCTGATAAATTAACTCTTTGTATCACTGAAAAACAGCACCTATTCTATTTTTAATCAGATTAAGGAAAATATCTAATTACAAGTTAGCTTTTCCTCTGTAGTTTTAATTAGACTATTCATAGCCCTTTTAATTTTAATAAGACCCTAGGGTAGACATTTAAAAAAAAACAGTAAATCCTCTAAATGTACTCAAACAACTAGTTTCTTATACTGTGAACTTACATTCTCCCCTGCATGTCTACTTCAATGTATTACCTTAACTAATTAAAGGAAATATGTAAGAACTTATGTTCTGATATTCCTTTACCATTTTTCTATTTCTTTGATCCCTTTGCTTTTTTGCCTTGTCTAAGAATTAGCCTCTGAATATCAATCAATAAACATTTATTAAACACCTACTATATTCCAGGCATTGTGCTAATTCTAATACCAAAAGAAGGTGCTGAACATGGATATAAAAAGAGACAAAAAAATTTCTTGTTATCAAGGAGCTTGCAATCTAATGGGGGAGTGAACATGCAAACAGATTTATAGAGGCAAGCTATATGCAGGATAAATAGAAAAGCAGTGGAATTAAGGAGGGCTAGGGAAGGCTTCCCGTAGAAGGTGGAAATTTCACTGGGACTTAAAGAAAGCAAAGGTCAGTAGTAGTTAGACTGGAGGAGGGAGAACGTTCGAGTCATGAGAGACATGCCAAAGAAAATACTTATAACTGAGAGATGGAACATCTTGTTTATGGAATAGCCAAGAGGCTAGAGTATGTGGAAGGGAGTCAGGTGTAAGAAGACTGGAAAAGTGGAAGAGGATTAGCCCATGAAGGACTTTGAATGCCAAACAGAGAGAGCACTTTATATTTACTCCTGGAGGGAACAGAGGAGTTTATTGAGTAGGGGGGTGGTGGTGACATGACCAGACCAGTGTTTTAGGAAAATCACTTTAGTGGTCAAATGAAAGATGGATTGGAGTGGGGAGAGACTTGAGGCAAGAAGACCCTCCATTAGGCTACTGCAATAATCAAGGCATGAGGTGATGAGTGCCTTTACCAGTGTGGTGGCAGCATCACAGAAGAAGAGGAGGCATATTCCAGAGATGTTGCAAAGGTAAAATCAGTAGGCCTTGTCAACAGCTCAGATATCAGAGGGTAAGAGACAGTGAGGAATTCAGGATGACTCCTACCTGGCAAACTGAATTGCTTTGAAAGTATTAGTAAGATCTCCACCATGTTGGGTTGTTTGGGATGTTGCTTTAACCATTTCTTCTTTTGTCTTAAAAGTACTCATGTTGAATACAACTCGTGGATAATTTCCATATTGAATTAGTCCCACCTTGAAAAAAATAGAAAGTATATTAAAAGAAGAGAAAAATGGAAGTTTTTTGCTAAATAATTACTCCTGTTAAACACAAAAGGGCATTTAATGGTAATCTAGGGATGCTTTCATTGGTATAGGGAACTTTCAGGTGAGGAAACTCCTTCCATCAATGTAGATGATTACCTTCTCTGCAACTTAACGTCTTAAGTAACATGGAAAAAAAAAAAAGAACATGGAAAAATTAAGTGTCTAACTTAGGGTCACACAGCTAGTATATGTCAGGGTGGAATCTGAATTCTAGCCTTCTTTGTTTCAAAGCCACATCTCTATCTATTACACCATACTCTCTAAAATACCAGTTATTCTATTCTTAAACCAATATTTCTGCTATTTTAAACAAAAGTTTCCCTCAGAGTCTGTCAGTTCAGTGAAGCAGTGTTTGGCCTAGGAAAGTGACACACTTTTTTTTTTCTTTTTGGAGAGCAATTGGGGTTAAGTGACTTGTCCAAGGTCACACAGCTAGTTTTGTGTGTGTCTGTGTGTCTGTGTGTCTGTGTTAAGTGTCTGAGGCCGGATTTGAACTCAGGTCCTCCTGACTCCAGGGCCACTGCTCTATTCACTGCGCCATGTAGCTGCCCCTGAAAGTGACACACTTTGATTATATATAATAGAACTAGAGACAAAGAAGAAAAAAGACTTCTAAAATGATTGTGAACATGGGAAAGTGCTTCATAAAGAGAGAGACCTTTTCATTATGGAAACAAGAAATCCAAGTGGATATGTATATATACACACACAGTCAATACAACATCATAAAAGGCATGGATATGAAGTACAGAGATCTGTTCATCAATCAGAATACTAAAAAGAAATGCTTCCTTTCAAAATTTCAGTGAATTAGGTTTTATGGAAAATTAAAGAATGTTGCTATATTATCCCAAATGATGGATAAGAGGTATGTAAGTTGAGGTACAGAAGACTCAATAGTTAAGATTTCCTATCAAGGGGCAGCTAGGTGGTGCAGTGAACAAAGCACCAGCCCTGGAGTCAGGAGGATCTGAGTTCAAAATCCAGCCTCAGACACTTAATACTTACTAGCCGTGTGACCTTGGGCAAGTCACTTAACCCCAATTGCCATGCCTTCCCCACTCCAAAAAGCAAAAAAAAAAAAAAGATTGCCTGGCACTCTATTCACTGTGCCACATAGCTTCCTATTAAGAGTTACCCGATTCAAATTAAAAAATATGCATCATTTAAAGAATAATATATGAGATGTATAGGAGAGAAGGGGCATGATAGAAGGATAAAAAGTTTAGATATGATACACTATCCACCCTCATGCAAAGGTACTAGGGAGATATCACACATAGATATTACATATACATACATACTTATACACATATGTTATACAAACTGTTACCTGGGAAGTACATTGGCAAAGGTATAAACAAAATTTTCTTTGTGAGGCATATTAAGGGAATAAACATTTATTTACTGTCTACTATGTGCCAGGCATGATGATAAGTGCTTTACAAATATTATCTCATTTTTGATAATGAAAACAAAAGTCATTACTAACTGGAAGAATCAGAAAGTCTTATACACAAGGTGGCAGGCTTTTGGTCTTAAAGGACAGTTAAGAGAATTTCGGCGGTTATATTGAGAGGATGGACTCATAGGAAAGAGCGGGGTTTGACAAGTAATCAAGTCTGGATAGAGCTTAGAATGGATAGAAGAAAGAAACGGAGAAAGCTGGAAAGTGAAAGTTTTGAACGCCAGGGTTAAGATGACAAACTTTATTTGAAAGAAACAGTTTTTGAGCAGAGAAGTGATGTAACCAGACATTTACCAGATCATCTTATAGTGGGAGAGAGTGAAGTTAGGAAGACCTATTAGGAGGCTAATAGTAGAAACAGTTAAGGTAAATGATAATAAATATGTCTAGTAGTGGTGGGCAGCTAGGTGACACAGTGGATAGAGTACCAGATCTAGAATCAGGAAGATATGAGTTCAAATCCAGTTTCAGACACTTAGTAGTTGTGTGACCCTGGGCAAGTTACTTAACCCTGTTTGTCTCAGTTTCCTCATCTGTAAAATGAACTGGAGAAGAAAATGGCAAACTTCTACAGTATCTTTGCCAAGAAAACCCCAAATGGGATCACAAAGAGTTGATTCTCCACAGTGACTTTCCTGTGAGGCAGCATGATATACTGTATTGGGTCAGTCAGCTTAACAGCTGGCAAAGACTTGACTGAGGCTGCGACCTCAGAAGACCTAGTCAGCACAGAAGGTTCACATTCTTCTTATTAGTGCCCTTACCTGAGTCTTGGCAGGACCTATATCCAGGCCTTGCACAAATTTGACCAAAAAATTCTTCACTGCACTCCAGGGATAAATGCTGTTTGATTCGTCACATACAACCACGACATCAATGAAAGATGGGCAGGCTAAAACAGGAAAGGAAAAGAGAGTCAATTTGATGGAACTGAGATTTACAGAGCTGGGGCAAGTCTTAGGGTCCACAAAGACATTACACTTAAAAAAGGAGAAGGATAGATCTTAAATCAATTTTACTATGCCCTCCCTCAAATTTAATTCATTGTCCGCAATAGTTGTGCTTGCATGCCTTACTCTGAACTGCAGGTGAAAAGCTGTTGAGGAGCTGGAAACTGGTACTAATGTCAGAACAGATGCCAGTCGCATAATATTGACTTCCACACTGCTGGGCCCACAGGGGTCCACATGTCTTCAAAAGAATGAGAAATATATAGATATTAAAAGCACTGAAAAATATATCATTTCTTTCCTCTCTTAACACAAAAATCTCTTCTACTCATTTATAAGATGCCACAAGCCCAAGGATCAGGTAGCTAGAACATGAAAAATCTTCAATGCTGCAAATAAGACATTTTCACTAAGTAAGAAGATAGGGAAAAGGTATGTGAGGAAGGAAGTAACTAAAGATTTACTCGACCTCCCTACAATCCTTCCATCAGCACAGGGAATGGGTTTGGGAGTTGGGGTTACTAGCGTGGGGCACTGAGCTGACCAAAGAAATCCAGGAGCCCAGGGGCATGATAGAGCTCCACTTTTCATCTGCTGCTCTGCCTGGAACAAGTAGCCCCTCCCAGGATAAGCTCATCACTTTAAAACTCACCACTATGCTGCTAACTCAAATCTTGATTGATATCACCTACCTCAGTCTCCTCTGCTCCATGTCTGGAGGGCTATAGGACAGAGTACCAAATTCCTTCCACTGCCTTCCTTTATAGAGGGCAGAAACCGGACTCATATTCATTCCACTTTGCATTCTATTCTGCCTAGTTTTGACTTCACAGAATAAAGAGGCCCCTCAATTCTGGGTACTTCCTGGTGTCTCACCCACCTTTCCGCCCTCTTCTTGTATACTGTCTTCCCCCCACCCCCATTAGATTGTAAACTCCTTGAGAGCAGGGACTGTCCTTTTATTAATTGTATTTCCAGCAATTTGTACAGTCCTTGGTACATCTTAAGTGATTAACAAATGATTATTGGATTGGATTTATTTAACTGGATTAGAAACCAAAGGAATGGTAACTGTGGGACTTTTAGTAGCCCATGGACCAGAAGCAAGTAAAAGCCCACTTTTTCATTCCTGGGCTTTGATGCCTGGCACATTCAGCATCCCTGGGTGATGAGAAGCAATGTATAGGTATTTCAATATACCTAATTCCTATTTATGCTAAGAACTTTTCACTTTAAAGATGGCAGAATCATAGAGTTAGAGCAGGGGCTTTCAGCTATTATTATTATTTGTATGATGGACCCTTCTCAGTATGGTATAGCCTATAAACTTCTCAGAACAATGTATTTAAATAATTAAAGGAAATGCTAAATTTTAGCTAGAGGTTCATGAAATTATAGATGGAATTTTTATACCATCCAAGTTCATGGACCCCATAAATATATGGATAGATAATCCACAGACAACTTCGGGGAGGGAGAATCTGTGGTCCCAGGGTTAAAACCCCTTGAGTGCAAGCTAAAAAAGATGTTAGAGGTCATCTAGTCTAAGTACTTTGCTTTAAAATGAAAAAAACTAAAGTCCATATAGGTTAAGTTACTTGATCAAATTAACACATATAGAAAGGGATGAACCCAGGTCCTCTGACTCCAAGTCTAGTAGAGCATTCTACTATACCAGGCTGACCTATCAATTTATTGGCTACTGAACTTTCTGCAAGCAAGTCCATTACCTCCATTTTCTAGGCCCCTATATTTATTGTTTGGTCTCTGTCATTTTATACAACATAACATTACTTTGTCTTCACAGTCTCTTCAAGTCTGCCCCAAATCACTGTTCTCTCTTATTCCTTCTCTCTTATCCTATTTACTGCAATTATTCCCTCCTAGCTCTCTCTCTCCCTTGACCCAGCTCCTAATCCCATGCTCTGTGAAGTCTTCAGATTCCAAGGAAACCTAAGTCATGATCAAATCTCAAAATTGATATGCTACAACTCAGGGAAAGCTTAATTTATTTGGTTATGTATGAAAAAGCAAAGCATAATGGAAAGAGAGAGCCTTACCTCTGACCTGGCTATGTAACTCTGGGCATTGCCACTTTTCAAAGCCCTAAGGTTACTCTTCGAAATTAAATTGCAAAACAGTTCCTGATCTTCATTTGTTGAAAGAGTTTTTGTCACTGGGAATTCCCTATACCAATGAATTAATAGATTTGAACCGTCCACCCACACCCACAAAAAATTTCAGAAAATATGCTTCAAAGGGAAGACAAGCAAAGACAAAAATAAATCTATGAGAAAACTCTTAAGCTTAATGTAAAGGTGTAGGTTGGCATCATTAAATAAAATTTGACAAAAAGATTTTGGATTCTTACAAACAGTGAGATGGGGGAAAGTGGAATCATTGGAACCAGCCTTCCTGTTGGTAGCTAAAGGATGACCAATGAAAAAGAAGAAGAAACAGCTGTCTTAACATTTCATTCTCCATGTACGAGATACACTTTTCCTCTTCAAAATTGGCTTACAAGGTCAAGTACATTGGGAAAGCATTCATTTTCAAAATCTTTCAATGGCTTCTACAGTTTCTAACAATGCTTCTTTCTATATCCCTTCTAAATTGTTCAAGTTCTTCAGAATTCTCTAACCAAAAAAAAAAAAGAGACAGAGAAATGATTGATTTCTTAGTGGATTAAATATATAAAGAATTATTCAATAATAGATATTCTTTCTTCTGAGAAGAAATAAAAAACAGCATTAAAAAGCTGAAATTGGGAGATGCCACTTGAGAATAACAAAAATATTACCCTTACTTTAACACTGGAACTTAAAGTCAAATCTGCAAATCTGATGACTAGCAGTTTTTTCCACATAAATCTTGAGAATGCTTTAAAGATCATAGCTTCTTAAGTATTTAAGGAAATGGATTCTACACTGACTCTTTTACGTGGCATTTTATTTGCTCCCTATTTTTGTAGCTATTCAGTTCAACCCTAATATCCATTGTTCCTTATAAGGAAGTACAAATTACAAATACAAATCAGAGAGGCAAAATTCAGTTTCACAGAATGAAAGTGGAATTAAAACACTTCAAATTCTAATGCACACCTATTTATGACCACATTCATTCCTAGAACAATGGTGAAGGTAATGGAGACTCTAAAATATCAGAAGCCACAAATAATTATTGAAGCACACCCTCCATGTATCATTCACCTTTACCAAGTTCATGTTTTATACCTTAATTCATGATATAAAATGCTCATCTCCAAATAGATTTTAATTTTGCAAAAATTAAAATTTTTAAAAATAAAAAAAATTTGCAAAACTCCAAAAAGTGGTAGACTCAGAATAAGATTGAAACATATTTTTTTTCCTTTATTTTTCTTCCTCCTCCCCACCCAGAACATGACTAACGAATATGTTTTGCATGACTGCCTATGTATAATAGGTATTCTATTTCTTGCCTGCTCAATGAGTGGGGGAAGGGATAAAGGGAGGAAGAAAATATGGAATAACAAATCACATTTTAGAAAATGTTTTATATCTTTACTCAGTGGTAATTAGGAGATAGTACTAAACAATTATTTTGGCACTATCCAAAATATAGCTACAACCAAAGCTACAATCTGAGCCCAAAAGTCATAAAACACACCGATTTGAACAAATGTAAAATACTCTCAGGTAATGTTACTGATTACAAAGCTCATGGGTATCTATTACACATGAAGCTAAGGAAATTTCCAATAAAAATTTGTAGGAAGTGAATTGTCAAGGGCAAGGCTAAGTAACAATATTTGTCACTTGGTATCAAGAAAGGAAATAAGCTTTACTAAGTGCCTATTGTATGTAAGACATGGTATGAAGCACTTTTATCCTTTGAGGTGGGTATGTTTACTATTCACATTTTATTCTTGAGGAAACTGAGGCAAGGTCACACAGCTCATTAAGAGTTTGAGGCCATAGGTAGTGCAGGGAATAGAGTACCAGCCCTGGAATCAGGACCTGAGTTCAAGGCCTCAGGCACTTAACACTTACTAGCCGTGTGACCTTGGGCAAGTCACTTAACCCCAATTACCCTGCCCTTTCCCCTGCAAAAATAAACAAACGAATAAAAAAGAGTTTGAGGCCAGAGGTCTTTTTGACCCTTGGCAAAGCACTCTATCCTCTGAATAACCTAGCTGCCTTAAAATAGTATTAAGAGCTTGATGCCCCTTCACCCCAATTTTAGAATCAGAGTATGTTAGAACTGGAAGGAATCTTTGAGATCTGTGATCTGACTCACTAATTTATAATATTCACCTATAAGGTGAAGAAGCTGAGATCCCGGAAGATCAAGCAGCTTTCCTCAGGTCACACAGAAGCAGGGGAATAATCTAAGACTCCTAATTGTGCCCAGGGTTTTGGTTTTTTTCCTACTAAACAATGCCTTCTCCCTTCTTTCCTTAAGAACAGAATTTTTAAAAACAAACTTTTTTTAATCTACTAAGGATAACAAAACCAACCAAAGATCACTAATTGAAAACTACTCAAATGCATGTGTCACAGCAAGTGTTGCAGAATATCATTTAAACAGAGAGAGATATGCTCAGTAATTTTAAACGAAAATATTTGAACTTGGATAGTAACAGAGTTGAATATTCCACTTTAGAAATGAAAAGGCTGCCAAAGCTTCAAATGAAAACAATACTCTAGGAAAACAGAATTTGATTTACAGACCAGTAATGAGTTGACCTCATTTTTGCATGCAGATCTGTTACTCAAATTAATTTCATTTCCATGTTATTTTCCCATTTATCACTAATATAATTTCTCTATAATCTATTCTATAGAGTATTAAATATGTAATACTGTAGGTATACAAGTAAAACTAACTCAATATGGTTGTTATTTTAAGTGAGAAGTATTTATTTCTAACTTATTCTCAAGATTGACAAAGGAAACCTTGGGAATTATCTCCTACTTATCTTCCCAGGACACTCACTGACAAGACATAGAAATAAGTTGATGCTAATTACTATTTTTTAAAAATTTAATAACATTAATATTCTAGCAAATCTAAACTTTTTTTTTGCTTTTTGGAGGGGGGAAGGCAAGGCAATTAGGGTTATGTGACTTGCCCAAGGTCACATGGCTAGTAAGTATCAAATGTTGGAGGCTGGATTTGAATTCAGGTCCTCTTGACTTCATGGCCAGTGCTCTATTTACTGTGCCACCTAGCCATCCCAAGTCCAAACACTTCTAGGGAGAAAATGGACTATTCCCCAGATTTAAATTGTGCCTCATAAATGTTCACATAAACTCTTAAGTAATATTGTCTACATCTCCCATTAAGCTATAGCAACCTGCCAATTCAGGGAGCAAATTCTGTGCAAGCTCTCTTCTCTTTGTGGGGTAAAAGGCCTCAGTCCCATAAAATGATGACACAAGAATTCTTTACAGTAACATCTGAGGGAAAACGACTGGATTGACACCAATGAAGAGAGTCTTACTATCACGTTACAAAACTCTTTGCTTCTTCTGCAGTGTTTTAGGCAGTGTCTGGTTTCCAGAGTAATACAATGACCTCAACAGCTTTCATGTCCAGCTTGACCACACTCCTCTCTTTTTCCTTTTCAATCAGGCATTTCTCTCAAATGCTCTCATTCCCTCTCTGGTGTATCTTTCTTTCTTTCTCCATCACTCTCTCCCCTTCCATTTGCCACATGCCCCTTCATTTAATTCTTTCACTCTTTTCATTTGAACCTTACATCATTTTAGCTAGGACTAAGGTGATGACTCTGCCTTTAGCATTTCTTCAAATCTTTTCCTGTTTTCCCAAAATGTTAGTAGTTATATCCTCTAGGCATCATTCAGCTCACTATTATCTTTTCATTTCTTTTTACTCTTCTTTTCATGGACTCAAAAGGTGAAAATCCCTCTATTTTCCTTTGTTTAGTATTAAGGTTTTGACTGTGTGCAGCAGTCTTCATGCATAGCAATTCTAAATAGTTATTGTATATGAATATGAGAGGTCATTCTTATTCTAACTTAGATTGGGAAGACAAAGGGTCTTTGCCAGTGAGAAGTCTGTTCTTAGTCAATGATATAAGATGGTTTAGATTGGTCAGTATTCCTCACAGCAATTTTAAAAACAGTACAATAAATACCCTAACCATAGTCATGGACAAAACCATGAGAAATGCTCTCACCAATCAATATTAAATTTAATTATGTCAGAGAACACAAAGCAGATAAAATGAAGAATCTTGGAATATAATTTCAAAAAGGACAGCACTGACTTCCAAAAGTCCTATATGGGCAAGGGTTCCTGGGACCCAAAATGGTGAAGAGTAAGAGAAGAGATGCTATCATTTCCCCAAATCCTTGAGCTCAATCTGAGTGCTAGGAAGGAATATTACTTCATTTTTCCTTCTCTGTACACAAGCTGGAGTCAGGTTTCGTAATCAGTTTGTCTAAATGTTCTGAAATGTTTGGACATTGAGCATAGCTATATTCCATTTAACACTTGAAACATTATAGCATTGTAAAAATTTAAAAAGAAAAAAGGAGACCCTTGGGTGTTTGAAACCTAGAATTTGATCAATAGGAAAACTGACTAAATCATTCCTTTTTTAAAAATGGACAAGGAAATAAAAAGTTAAAACTTACCAGAAACCCTCCAGTTCCCAAGTTCCGTGTAAGTGTCAAGCCAAGGCTCATATTTGTTTTTATCTCAGTAACATTTGGAATGCTTGTTACAGCTGTTAAAAGGAAAAATTAACAGAGAGACCATTACGTTTCCACCATTTTTGTTAAAGTGATTTAGAAAACACATCCAACACTACTGCCTGACTCCCAGATAAGCTATAATGGTAATTTGTAGCACCAAATTCAGTACCATACATGCAACAGTCTGGATGTAGGCCAGGTCTAAAAATGAACTTAATATCTTCTTTGCCTCATCCCACCCAACCCCCAACACACACACACACACACACACACACTCTCTCTCTCTCTCTCTCACTCTCTCTCTCTCTCTCTATCTCTCTCTCTCTCTCTCTCTCTCTCTTTCTCTCTCCAGACAATTCAAAGTTCTAATTATTATAGATTTCTACAGTCTTTTTCACATCAGTTTCTTTTTTTTCCTCCCACATTACTCCTCAACCCTAAAAATTCCAGTTCAGAGAAACACACACCTATCTCCACAGTAACTGCCTCTAATTCATCATACTGTTGCCAGATCATTTTCCTAAAGCACAGTTCTGATCATATCATGATTCTATTAAGAAAACTTCCATGGCTCTCCATTGCCTAACAAACAAACGTGGTACTACTAAGTATGGTAGTAAAGCATCCCACAATCTGGCCCCAAATACTTCTCTGGTCTTATGACTCTCATTCACGAACCTTATGTGACAGCCAAAATGGACTATTTATCTATCTCCAAACTATCCTGTGTTCTGCCTCCATGTCACTGCTCCCACTGTTTTCTCGACTCACAATGCTCTCCTCAAAAACTACCCTAAAAGTAACACCCTTCCTCTGAGCTCCCATGTGCACTCAACCATTCATACTTTAATCTCTCCTACTAGACTACATCTAAGTATCTCTAAGGCTAAGAAGTAAACAATTGGTTAAGATGATGGTATCAGAAAATGGGATGCAGATTTGTGCCCCAGAGCTTAAAATATGTGTGTATGTGTGTATATACATGTGTGTATATAGGTACACACACATACATGTATATCTCTCAGACATGTACATATGCATACACATAAAAGTGTACGTGTGTATACATATAAATAGATGCATACATAAAATATATACACATGTTTATGTGATGTCTCTTTATACTTTGAGGACTTTAAATGGAGAGATTACCCACATATGATCTTTAAGCCAGATATTAATAATAGCTGACATGTATTTAAGAATTTCAAAGTACTTTCCATAAATTATATCATTTGATTTTCACAGAAATCTTGTGAAAATACTATTATTATTATCCTACAGATGGGGAAATGGTGCATTAGAGAAGTAGAATGATTTGACCAAGAACTCATAACAAGTAAATATCTAAGACAAGATTAGAATTCAAGTCTTCCCAAGTCCAAAACCAACACTTTATTCACTATGCAGACTAGATACAATAAAGAATAGCAACTATAAAATAGGGGAAAATATGGAAAGGTCCAGTAATTTACAGAAGGCTACATCCAAAAAGAAGAACAGCAGTAAATACCCATGACCCCAGATGTCAACAAAGACAGAGCAAACTGGACATCTAAGTTTAAGAAGATCAAAGTTTAACTTTATAAATGCATCTGACATTTGGCAGACTGAAACTCCTGAGTGGAATATGGCAATAGAGGGGTATCCCCTATGCAAAAGGCACTTATATGCTTAAAAAAAGACAGTTATGAAACGCAGATTTCTGATATACATGAAAAAAATATTCTAATAATTAAAGTAACCTGAAAATCAAATAAATTGCCTTAGGAGGCAAGGAGTTCCCAGCCACTCGAGATTTTCAACTAGATGTTAGCTGACCACTCATTAAGAACATACCACAGAAGATAGTTACAGTTTGTCTTAGAGGACTTTTGAAATCATTTTTTATCATAAGATTCTATGATGCCTGACCATATGGGAATAGATCTGAGAATAACAGGGGTGGTTACCTATGGATGGTGCAGTAGATGGTGCCAAGCCTAAAGTCAGGAAGACTCATGCTCCTGAATTCAAATGTAGTCTTAGATATTTACTAGCTGTGTGATCCTGGGCAAGTCACTCAACCTTATTTGCTTCAGTTTCTTATCTGTAAAATGAGCTAGAAAAGGAAATGGCAAGCCACTCCAATATCTTTGCCAAGAAAACCCCAAATAGAGTCACAAAGAGTCAGACATGACTAAAATAAGTCAATAACAACAGCAACAGCAACTAAATTACTAGGTCTGCTTCTGGCCTGACCCTTAAAAGCTACAGAGAAGGTACCCACCCTCCTAAGCAGCACCAGCACCAATTACCAGCAATGCCACCACTTAACTGAAGATCTCTTTGAATAGCAGGGACCCCCAGACTCCTGCTTTCAGCCCTGTCCCAGAGAAGCAACTTCTGTGGCGATATCAGATGGCAATCTCCTATCTTGGTGTTGTACACTACTTCAGAGACCACAGCTACTAGAGACTCGGAAAAAAAGTTCTTACCACCCAAGTTGGTACTGTCAAAAGGTTCAACATCTTTGAGTGACAAGGTTCTATCAATGGAAATGGCATTAAATAAATATCATTGCCACTGCACCCTAAGGACCATTGGACCTTTCCATCTGCTTGCAGCTGAAACTTCCTATATATGTTGTCTCCCTTATGGAATGTGAGGTCCTTGAGAGCAAGGACTCCATTTTCTATTTGTAGCCAAAGTATTCAGCATAATACTTGGCACAAAGTAAGCACATTTTTTTTTCCCATTCACTTACTGATGTCTGATTTATCTTTGAAGTCCTTTTATGCACGGTACCATCAAAAAGCTTTTTGCTAAAGAACTAACTGAACATTATATAAAAACACTAAAATAATGCAAATAAAGGCAACACTAAAAGGTAAGAAATTTCAGGTCAAATACAGTGAAAAATGTTACTTCCCAGCTTATCAAGGCTAATATACACATTTTTCCATTCTATTAACAAATAGGGCTTATAAGAGGGCAAAGTTGCCAGTGTTGTCAGGAATGATTACTTTATTAGACAGTGTTGTGGTTTTTTTTTGGGGGGGGAGGGCAATTGGGGTTAAGTGACTTGCCCAAAGTCACACGGCTAGTAAATGTGTCAAGTGTCTGAGGCCGGATTTGAACTCAGGTCCTCCTGACTTCAGGGCCTGTGCTCTATTCACTGCACCACCTAGCCACCCCAAGTGTTGCTTTTTAATACTTTAAATGTTAAAACACTATAGGGGATATTATGCACTGAGAACTGACTGACATGTCAAAATAAAAAGAGTCAAAAGAAAAGTAACATACAATAAAAACATCTTGAAAAATATCAGCTCTTGGCTGAAAAACTGAAAAGTGGAACAGGACAGTCAAGATCCAGTGCTGTGACCAACTTTCAATTCTGTGATGTTTTAGACCAAACCAATATAAATCAGTCAGTTCATTTTGAACATGCTTCATCTTGCCAATGTGGAAACAAAGCCAACTCATACCATTTGAAACAATGGCTCGAGGCTTGAAAAGTATTTTCACCACCATCAAGCACATTTAAGCACCTACTTCATTCACATAGGTATAAACAAGCAGTCAGCACTTGGCTGAATCCCAGGGGAGTATTATAATATTAAATTACAGATTAAACTGTTAGCTGCTCCCTGGTGACCTAAATATTCCAAAGCCATTTAATGGGCCAGATCATAAGAAAACAACATACTTAGCAGGATTGGAATCCTAACTTATTACTATGAGTGTCACTTTTTGTGGGGGAGGAAGTGATGATTTTTCAATCTAACACAGTTGTTGGGTTGTGCAACAGATAGAATGCTAGCCGTGGATTCAGGAAGATTTAAATTCAAATCCAGCCTTAGACACTAACTGTGCAAGTTATTTAACCTTAGTCTGACTAGTTTTCTCAACTGTTGAATAGAGATAATAATACACCTACTTTTCAGGGTTGTTGTAAGGATGAAATGAAATTATATTTGTAAAGTGTTTTTTGAAATTTAAAGTACTAAATAAATGCTACTATTATCATCTTTTATCATCTATTATCTTACCTACCTAAACATTCTTAGGCTGGGATTATAGAGGTTCACTCACATAATCTCAATGAAGTCTTATTTTTTTCCTAAAAATTTTATTTTAGACTCAAACTCTAGAATACAAATAGAAAACAGAGAAAAGAAACAAGAAAACATCATAAACTTAAATACTGGAATGTAAATACAAAGTTAGAAAGAAAAAAAGCATGTCGTGTGCATCACAGAACACAAGAGAGCATTCAAAATAAGTAACAATAAATTTTCATTTCAAGAAAGCCTATACGATAAATAATGCTCATTGTGTTGAGAATTGTCCATCTTTTCTTTGCGTCCTTGTGAGTTTTCTTTTGTTCTCTGCTGTGCACTTTTGTATTTTTTTCTTTTTTTCTCTTCCCCCCCCAAAGTCCCCCCAGAAGGTTACAATAAAGTTTAGATATGTTTCTCTATAGCTATATACATACACATATACATATATAGAGAGAGACATATACCGTGTTTCCCCGATAATAAGACCTATCCCAAAAATAAGCCCTCCGCTTACTATGTAAGATTCCTCTAAAATAAGCCCTATTGAGATTGCTACTGTAGTGAAGGTGACCCCCTGCGCTACACGCTACATTACGGTACCCTCTGTATGCATCGTCCCCCCCGCCCGTGAAACGCACGCCGCGCTCCCAGCTGCATCCAATCAGAGCTGCAGCAGTGAGCGCATCATCCTGTTCTTCCCCAGTGATTTGCTTATTGAATAAAGGTACATTTTTTTTGTTCACATTTACCTGTTTATTAAAATTGCTGTCAATGTTCATTAAAATAAGCCCTCCCCTGAAAATAAGCCCTCTGGTATTCTTCTGTCCAAAAAAATAAGACAGTGTCTTCTTATCGGGGAAACACGGTACTTTCCCAAACCTATTCTACTCCTGATCTTTGTTTTTATGTGTGTGTGTATGTCTCTTGTTTCCTATCCCTCCTGCCCCCTCTACTTTACTTCTACTCACTACTGTGCATTCCGATGACTTGCCTACCCCCCTCTAAGGACTCCTCCCCTATCCTCCCATTCCCATAAATCTAAACACCCTTGGATGCCCCCATTTTACCTATTCCCTCACCCTCCCCTCTAAAGATCCATCCCTTGTCCTCTCCCCCTCCCTATGCCCCTACCGTTTTATTTGTTCTGAATTTAGAAGACTTATACTCTTCTAAATATATATGTACTATTCCCTCTTAAACCCATTCTTGATGAAAGCAGGTTACCAGAACTACCAGCCCTCCTCCCCCATCTAATTCCTCTATATCAATTCTTCCTTTTGCACCTCAGATAATTACTCGTTTAAGTTGTTCCTAAATGGTTTTACTTTTTAAATTCATATCATTCTCAGGTTTACCCCAGTCTTCCTTATAAACTACCCAATCATTAATAAGAATCTTAGATATCCATTTTACATTTTACATATATAAAAGTCTAAATTTTTTAAAAGATCAGAGACAGAGAAGACACATAATATTTAATGCAGAATCCATTAAAAAGATGGACAGACTCAGAAAAAGACTCAGATTTAGAAAGGCCCTTTCAGCCTAATACTTATATCAGGAGTTTTAAATAATTTTGGATTTATCTTGGACCCCTTTGGTATTATGGGGAAATTAATGGACCCCTTTCCACAATAATGTTTTTAAGTGCATAAAATATAATGGATTACAAAGGAAATCAATTATATTGAGATATAATTGTTAGATATCGTTTTTAAAAACACATACAAATTCATAGACCTCAGGTTAAGAACATTTGCCTTACCTGAATACATTGCCCCTGTATCACACCCAACAAGTGGTTATCCAGGTTTCTTTGAAGACTTTTAGATACTTTCTTTGAAGACAGTGTAGAGAAGGGGAACCACTACCTACTGAGGTAGCCAATTCTACTTTTGGAAAGCTCTACGCACAAAAAAATTGATTTATTCCCTATGTCTGTACTGAAAACTTCCTCTTTCGAGTAGGTACCACTTTTGGCTTCCTAAGACTCATGATAAGATGGGGAAGAACCCTAATAGAGACAGAAAGACTTAGAAGAATGAATGTAGGTGGCTCCAGATCACAATAAACGTATAGATAATGTAATCAAGAATTAATTTGTAATAAGATGGAAACTGGCACACACTTGTACCTAACAACAAAAAAGAGGGATAAGGGGAGCAGCTAGGTGGCTCAGTGAATAGAGCACCAGCCCTGGAGTCAGGGCCTCAGCCACATATGTCTGTATGAGTTCAAATCTGGCCTCAGACACTTAACACTTACTTGCAGTATGACCCTGGGCAAGTCATTTAACCCCAATTTCCCTGCCCTAAACCCTCCAAAAAGGAAGAAAAAAAAGAGGATAAGCAAACTATATACCTTCTTCTTACATCTAATAAATTCAGTATATTGGAATTCATTTGGGGGAATTGCTCACACATTTTGGATCCCAAACTGAGAAAATAAGGAAAATATTCATTTGTATGTACAATCAGGTCTTGTCTCTATCTGCTGTTTTCTTTTGCCAATCTGAATTATAACAACTATCTTGAGTATTTTCAAGAATCATGGTGCTCATTGCAACTTACTTTGTAAATTCAATTTTTCACACATGGTGCTGGGTAAGTTGACAGGACATCTGTAGATATCTCCCATTCTGTTCTCTGGAAAACCACTCCATGGTGAGCCAACAAGCAACCTAAAAATAAAAGATTTTTTCTATTATACACAAAATATGAAGGTATTTATTCCTAAAAACTGAAAATGCATATATTTCAGGCTTTAAGTTAATGAATACAGACAATTCAAACCTAATTAGTTACAATTTTCTGACCAAATTTCTGACCAAAGACTATCCAACTGTACTGCCATAGAACTTTGGGAGTTTTTATTAGAGAATGGAAATGACCAGCTTAGACAACACAAGTCATTTTAACTTTATTGCTTTAGAAAAAAGGAAAATAGAAAGTCTTAAGAAAAATTGTGATATTGTAAGCAAAATAGAATTCTACAAAACATAGAACTTTTAAACATGGATATTTTATCATTGCAAGCCTCTTTTCCTACCATGATGAAATGAAATACTTGGAGATCATCTTAATTTGATTAAAAGTCACTTTTAAGACAGGTTAGAACATTCATCAATTGGGAAATAGCTTAAAAAATAATGGCATGTTAATGCAATGGAATATTTTGCTGTAAGAAAATGAAAAATATGAGGAATTCAGAGAAACAAGAGGAGATGTATATGACTAAAGTAGAATGAAATAAACAGAATTATATATATATGTGTGTATATATATATATATAAAATTTCTTCAAAATATACTATGCAATGTCACTATCAGTGAAAAGATGACCAAAAGGAAATCAAGTTCTGATAAATGAAAAATAAAGAGGGTCCTAGAAAAAGAGATAAAACATATCTACCTCACAGAACAGAGGTGGGAGACTACTAGGAAAAAATACATTGTCAGATTTCTGTAGTTTCTGTGGTTCACCTTCTTGCTTAATTGTTTCCCTCTGATAACCGAAGGTTCAGTTGGAGGAGGGTAGTGGTAAATGACTATGATGTAAATACCTAAAAGATCATTATATATAAAATATGCAAAAGGAATCATTTTAAAATAAATGGATAGAGATTAAGATAGCTATAATAACTGAGAGATGATCTTTTAAGTTACTGGCAGGAAAAAAAGCCTACAAGATAAGATTTCTTAACTTTCAATTGCTGGATGATAGAGGGAATCAGCATCAAGCACTGCTCAAAGATCGTTTATGTATGTAATATATTTTTGTACTTATGGCTGCAGATGAACATACAGATGGTTCCATAATGGTTAACTTTGAAAAAAAAATTTTAAAACTTGTAAGAACTCACATTGTAAAAAAAAAATTCTCTCTTGACAATCTCTCTGAAGCTTTTTCCATCTATAAAATTCCTTTCTGTTTGTCAGAACATGCTGAGAATGGCCAACTTTACCTCTTGTCTAAAAAGTTATACCACCTTCTGTTAAATTAATTGCCTAGTTCATATTTTTAGGGATGAAAATATCATGGAATCATTGATTTATTTAGAACTGGAACTGGGAGATCATCACAATAGTCCAACTCCTTCAATTACTGTTGCTTAAAAAAGGCCATTTTCTGTTTTAGAGAAGAGTTGATAGACATTTCAGGGCTTCTGCTCCATTCCAGCCCTCTGATGAGACTTTTAAGGATTTGCTACTGATCTGCTAGAGATTACTGAGAGGTGACTTCTTTCATAAGATCACAAATTTAAGAGCTAGAAAGTATCTCAGAGAATATCTATTCTAACCTACAGATTTTATTTAAAAGAAAATAGAAGCCTAGGAAGGTTAAATGTATAGCCAAGATCACATAGGTAGGCAGTAGTAGCTGTGAGATCTGAACCCAGGTTCTCTAATTCCAGAGCTGGTACTCTTTCATTTTTTTTTGTTTTTTTTTTCTTTTTTTTTTTTTTTTTTTGAGTTTTTTTTGTGGGTTTTGGTGGCTTTTTTTTTGCTTTTTGGAGGGGGGAAGGCAGGGCATTTGGGGTTAAGAGACTTGCCCAAGGTCACACAGCTAGTAAACTGTTAAGTGTTTTGAGGCAGGATTTGAACTCAGGTCCTCCTGACTCCAGGGTCAGGTACTCTATTCACTGAGCTACCTAGCACCCTGCTGGTACTCTTTCCATTGCACCTTGCTGCTTCTTACCTTATGATAAGGCCATTATGATATCAGTGTAATGCATAGAATAGTGTATTGAACTAGAATAATGAGCTCTGGTTTCTAACATTAATAGCATTTCTTCATACTCCCCACTTTTAAAAGTTCAATAGAATTTATTTGAGTTATATTTATTCTCTAAGGATTTATTCCCATGCAAGGCATGAGAAAGCATTTAAAATATCTTGAAGGGAAGAGACCATATAAAACTCTGTTATTGTTATACAAGACATCTTTTGCATTCTTTCTAGAAAATGAATTATCTTTATTTTTTTTAACATTTTTATTTAAAGTTTTGAGTTCTGAATTTTATCCCTCTTTCTCCTCCTCCCTCCCTGAGACAGTAATCAATCAGATATAGGTCATATAGGTGCAATTATGTAAAGCATTTCCATATCAGTCATTTTGAACAAAAAGCCTAGAATAAAGGAAAAAATGAAAGAAAGTGAAAAATAGCATGCTTCAGTCTGTGTTCAATCAATATCAGTTCCTTCTCTGGAGGCAGATAGTATACTTCATCATTAGTCCTTTAGGATTGTCTTGGATCACTGCATTGCTGAGAATAGCTAAGTCATTCAGTTCTTTATCATACAATATTGCTGTTACTGTGTACAATATTCTCCTGGTTCTGTTCACTTCCCTATGCATCAGTTCATGAAAAATCTTTCCAGGTTTTTGTGAAATCATCCTGCTTATCATTTCTCATAGCACAATAATATTTCATCACAATCATAAGCTAGTTTAGCCATTAGTCAATTGATGGGTATCCCTTTCATTTCAAATTCTTAGTCACCACAAAAAGAGATGCTATAAATATTTTTTGTACAAATAGGTCCTTTCCCCCCTTTTTTGTACGCCTTTGGGATATAGACCTAGCAGTGGCATTGCTGAATCAGAGGGTATCCACAGTTCAATAGTCCTTTATGCATAGTTCCAAACTGCTCTCCAGAATGGTTAGATCAGTTCACAACTACACCAACAGTGCATTAGTGTCCCAGTTTTCCCACATCCCCTCCAACATTCAACATTTTCCTTGTCATATTAGCCACTCTGATAGCTGTGAGGTGGTACCTCAGATTTGTCTTAATTTGCATTTCTCTGATCAATAGCGATTTAGAGCATTTTTTTCATATGACTATATATAGCTTTGATTTCTTTGTCTGAAAACTGCCTATTCATATTCTTTGACAATTTATCAGTTGTGAAATGACTTTTTTATTTATAAATTTGAATCAGTTCTCTATATATTTGATGATTTATGTGGGCTTATTTTGTATTCTGCAACTTTGCTAAAGTCATTTATAATTTCAAACAGTTTTTTTAATTGATTCTCTAGGATTTTCTAAGTATAAAGTCACCTGCAAAGAGTGATAGTTTTGTTTCCTCATTGCCTATGCTAATTAGTTTAATTTCTTTTTCTTTTCTTACTGCTGTAGCTAACAGTTCTAGTACAATATTAAATAACAGAGGTGATAATGGGCATTCTTGCTTCACCTCTGATTGTATTAGGAAAGCTTTCTACCTTATCCCTGTTGCAGATAATGCTTGCTGATGATTTTAGATAAATATTACTTATCATTTTAAGAAAATGAAGGGGTGGCTAGGTGGCACAGTGATTCAGGAGGATCTGAGTTCATGTCTGGCCTCAGACACTTGATGCTTACCAGTTGTGTGACCCTGGGCAAGTCACAAAACCCAGATTGTTTTGCCCACCCCCCAAAAAAAGAGAAAATGAGTTATCTTAATAATCATTGTAGAGCAACAAAGTTTTCATCATTCTTCTGACCTTGAACTATATGACTCACACACCTCAAATATTCTAAATCACAAAAACAAAACAGTTTTACAGATTAAATCACTGAACATCTTGTCTGACTCTCAGAATGAAAGTTGAAAAGATCATCTGACATTCCCTTTATTGGAAGAAGGTTTCTAGAACACATTCCACTCCTTCTGCCTCATGGTCACCCCCGCGGTTCTATAAATCCAGATTTCTGATAAGTTTAGCCCTTACAAAAGTTCATGAAATCCCCATTCATTACTCAGACAGAAGTGGGACATTTTAAAGAATTATTAGTCAGACAGGAATTAATCAATCATTCTATCAATCAATTCACAAGTAGCTACGATATGCCAGGATATAAGCAAGTGTTTATGTCCCTAACATTTTGTGGTGCTAACTGATGTCCTGAAGAGAGATGCTGAGAACAATAGGGCCACTGGTAAGACCTGCTAACATGAGGCCCTGCTATATTTTCAATTATTGGATTAAACTGTATCTTAGCCCCACAATAGTTGAAAGAGAAATTATATGTGAAGTTGCCAAGAAGAAAAGAGAATCCTAAGATATAGCCTTCCGTTTCCTAGAGTAAGACTGGGAATTCCTCCAGGAGTATTTTAAATAACACTTACTATTCAATTACCTTGTGAGGAAATAGTGATTATACAGACTACAAACAACACAGCCAATCCTGCCACCCCCACCGGAATTCTAAATACCCTCTTTAGTCACAAATGATATTTTATGGTGATGTAGGTAGATCCAAACTCATAATCTACAGAGTCTTATAAATATCTCCCTGTAGACTGTGGCTGTCTAACCTCTTCTCCTATTCTTTAAGATTTCAATATAGCTCACTGAAACAAATACCTTTGTGATACAAATGGTGAAGCAGGGAAATGCTAACCTGTATAATATCTATATCAGTCCTAAATTTTTTTTTTAATGGTTTACAGGAATTACAAAATCCATGAACTGGTTTTTTCTTTCTTAGCTAGAAGAGTTACACTATTCTGAGCACAAAGGGTCTGATAGGAGGTCTCTCTGGCTACCTCCTCTTAAACAGACTAAATTCATTTAGTTTTTGTTGATGGAATATTTGTGCCATGGATTTAATACATAAACTACTACAATCAATTGATCTATCAATAATTGAAGCAGCTAGTAGGTGTAGTAGATAAAGCACTGGGTATGAGGTCTGGAAGATCCAAATTCCAACGAGCCTCAGACACTTACTGCGTGTCTTGGGCAAGTAATTTAACCTCCACTAGCCTCAGTTTCCTCATCTGTAAAATGGGGATAATAATATCACCTTCCTTCCAGGGTTGTTGTGAAGATTAAATAAGATGATATTTGTAAAGCATTTAGCACAGTACCTTGCATATAGTTAAGTGCTATGTAAATGTTAGCTATTATTTTTATTATTAATCAACTATGTATCTACAATGTGCCAAGCACTCGATATTCCAAATAAAATGAAACTTCTTATCTTAAAGGAGCTTATACAATAATTACATTAGAAAGACAAACCATTAAACTCTGATCAGTACCATCCACAGGACTTGATGATGAAGCATGCTACCCAACTCCTGACAGAGAAATGATGGATTCAAGATGCAGAATAAGACATAATGTTTTTTCAACATGGACAATGTGGTAATTTGATTTGCTCAACTCTGCATATATGTTATCATGTATTTGTCTTCCTTTTTAATTTATTTTTTCCCATGGAGGACCGAGGAGGTAGGAGGGAAAGAAAAGAAATGCTTGTTAATTGAAAAAAAAATTTCTAGAAACAAAGTAGTTCACATGTTTTCCCAGAAGACAGCTTGTACATTTGTAGGCATATAGATGCCCCCCCCACACACACACAAATAAACCAAAGGTAATTAAGGTAATTTGTTGGGAGTGAGAGATTAGTAGCTAGGGAATCAAGTAAGGCAGAAAGCTTTGCTTGAGCTGAGTTTTATTTTTATAAGGCTATTGACATTCATTTTCTTTTATGTTTTTATTTCTTAACATTCATTAAAAAATTTGAATTCCAAATTCTCGCCATCCCTTATCCTCCCCTACCCATTGAGAAGGCAAGCAACATGATATCAATTATACATGTGAAGTCATGCAAACCATATTTCCATATTAGCCACATTGGGGGAAAAAAAGCAAGAAAAATAAAGAGCATTTCAATGTGCATGGAGCTCAACAGTTCTTTTTCAGGAGATGGACAGTGTTTTTTAATCATGGGTCCTTTAGAATTTTCTTGGATAATTGTCTTGATCAGGGCACTTGGACTGAGTCCTGGAAGAGCTTTAGGGATCTCAGATCCTGCTGGATATTATCTAGTGACCTCCAGAAAATGAGAGAAAGGTCACAACAGCCACTGGGAGGAATGGGATAGAGAATCAATTAGGGAAGAATAAAGGATGGCTTTCCCATAGTGACGTCCTAGTTGACACTGGATGATTTAAATATATAAATCTGTATTTTTGTTATCTAAATTATCAGTGTGACTCCTTTTAGTTCTGTCTAGCAATCCATGAGTACATGAGAGAGATAATATTTCTTGAAAAGGATGCAGCCTCAGAGGCACAGAACCTACAAATAAAGGGAGTGTAAAAACTGATTTCCATTTTCTGTAGTTCCTGAAGAATTGTACAATATGAGTAATGAGACAAATGTACATTTTATTGTCACATAGGACCTTTTCATCAAAGTAGTGATTATTTGATCACTAATTTGCTAAATGATTGATTTCTGAAAACTGAATGATCTCTCATTTCCCAATTTATGACCATGTATCCTGAATTATAATGACACATGCTAATGAGCATGTCAATCATAATTTAGGAAATCTAAGTTATAAAGGAAATCTAGGTAATCATTTCCAGCTTGGCAGCTCCTTGTTAGTTATATATATATATTTTTTTTACCATTTTGGTTTAGTTTGTCATCTATTATGTATTAATCTTCTTGTTACTATATTTTAGGCTTAATATATAGCTTAGTCTTCTCTTATTAAAAGTCTCACACACATCTACTTCTGCTTTAATTATGATGTACAATGGACATTAATTATAATATTTCATAATTAAAAATCTGTGACATATGCAATTTCTTATATAAAATGTGTATCGTGGAGAGGCAGCATGCTTTAGTAAAGTTGATAGCTAAACTCTGGGTAAGAAAGACTGACTTGAATTTAAATCTCATTTAGACTTTTCCCCCATAAAGAGTGTTTTATTTTTTAAATTAATTTATTTTTAATTTACAATATTCAGTTCCACAAGCTTTTGAGTTTTAAATTTTCTCCCCCTACCTCTTCCCCAAAAAGGTGTGCAATCTGATATAGGCTCTACATATACATTCATATTCAACATATTTTCACATTAGTCATATTGTAAAAAATAATTAGAACCAATGGGAGGGACCATGAGAAAGAAATAAACAAACAAAAAAAAGAGAGCAAATAGTATGCTTCAATCTGCATTCACACTCCATAGTTCTTCCTTTAAATGTGGATAGCATTTTCCATGATGAGCCTTTTGGAGTTGTCTTAAAACCTTGCATTGTTGAGAAGAGCCAAGTCTATCAAAGTTAGTCATCACACAATGTGGCTGTAACTGGGTACAGTGTACTCCTGGTTCTGCTCCCCTAACTCAGCCTAGGTTCATATAAGTCTTTTCAGGTTTTTCTGAAGTCTGCCTGCTCATCATTTCTTATAGCACAATAGTATTCCATTACATTCATATACCACAACTTGTTCAGCCATTCCCCAATTGATAGGCATGCCCTCAACTTCTAATTCTTTGCCACTACAAAAAGAGCTGCTATAAATATTTTTGTACCCCATTTGGATATTTATTAGCTATGTGACCTTGGATAAGTTATTTGCTCTCTCTAAGTCTCAGTTCCATCTGAACAATGGGGATAATAATGATATATAACCTTACAGGGTTGTTCTGAGTATCAAATGAGTTCATGTTTGTGAATCAGTTTGCAAACAGTAATGCACCATGTAAATAAGAACTGTTATCATTAGTCATGACAGCCTTATGTTCACTAGAATTTTTACAAACTTCTTTTAAGGACAAATAAACACCAGTCATTGTTAGAACAAGAAAAGTCATTTGTGCATTTAACTTTCAGTCCCTGTTTATCAAAATCATCCCAGTGTTATGTCTGGACAGTTTTTGAGTCACTACTAATAATGAGCTCAGGTTGCTGCCGGAGCAGATATTAACATTACTCATAGACAATCAGAGAAAATCAACACAAGTTGGAGGAAGTTGTGACATAAATCTCAATGTTATGCCTTGTTTCAGGCACACAATACATTATTATTAAGTCAGCTGCATTTTGCACTTCCTGTTAAGCAATTTAGTAATTCCGAGAACTCAGAAATCAAACATATAGCTTGTGGGACAAATGTGATCCCCCAAACTTTAAGAAAATCCCTTTTTACCTCCAAATTTTTAATTACAAAATTAAACTTATTTACTTTTAATTTCTGCTCATAGGGTCAAATTCTTATCCACTGAGCTCTGTAAAAATACATTAAAACTCTTGAAACCAAAGCTTAGAGCCACCATCAATGACAACCGTGAGTTAGGACTGAAATGTGCCCAGTGTGACTACACCACCACTGTCAGAAGATAAGCTATCTGTTAAAAAGTCTTAGCAACTTCATTAAAATTGATCCATGACTACCACTATGCTTGTAACTATATAATTGTGTATAAATAAAATAAATCAAATTGGATTTCCAGAATCTATATTTTTGAAGAGCTGCCAGACGGAGGCACACAGGGTTAGTGGTTTGAACATTGCACTTGGAGTCAGAAAGGCATGGGTTAGGCTCATAGGTTCACAAATCTGGAGCTGGCAGAGACTTCAAAGGCTTTCTCGTACAACCTTATCATTGTACAGATGAGGCAATTGGGAGGTTGAATGTCTTTGTCTTAAGTCACACACTTGGTGGGATCTGAACTCATGCCCTTTGCCTTCAGCATCTGTGATCTTTACATTGGAATGCTCTTTCTGCTGTACTCAAATCCTGCCTCTGACAATTACTGACTATAATAACTGTAGGCAAGTCATGTAAGCTCTATGTGCCCCTAGCAACTTACTGAGATCCATCTACTAAGTCATATCCTGGGTGGATGTCCATGTTGTTAGAAGCTCCCACATCTGGAGTTCCCCATAGTATGCTCAATAAATATGTTTATATTTCATTACAATAGTCTGTACTTCATCAAAAGATTCATGTGCCTATAAAATGATTTTTGGTCACTACCGAAAGAATCTGGACACTTCTGATCTTGAAATCAATTACATCGATGTCAGCACTGGTCCAGGAGTCAAAGAGAACAGAGTTCAAATGACCTTAGCAAGTCATTTTACCTGTTTGCCTCAGTTTCCTCATCTGTAAAGTAAGGATAATAAAGCACCTATCTCCCAGGATTGTTGTGAGGATCAAACGAGATGATAATTGTAAAGTACTTAGCAGAGTGCCTGGCATATAATAAGCTAGTAAGCACTATTTAAATATTGGCAATTAGTGTCTTAGGGGAACTGATTCCCAAGAGTGCTTATATAGAATTCTCATGAAGGAAAATCCCAAGGCTACACAAGAGCTCACATCACAGGAAGATCTGAATGGTTTTGTTTTTAGGGAATTAATTTATTGTACCAACTAGTTTTCTTTAGGATGTTCTCAAAGAAATCTGATATGAAGAAAGAGATTGAAATTATTTCAATTCAATGAATTCTGTAAATGGCTAGAAAGTTCAAATTTGCCTCTTAAAAAAGAGCCTAACAGCATTATGGCAATAGTTTTAAACTTTTTTGGTTGTTTCATGGACTTCTTTGGCAGTCTGGTGAAGCTAACAAATTCCTTTTCAGAAAAAAAAATGTTTTTAAATACATAAAATTAAAAAACAATATTTCAGGGGCGGCCAGGTAGCACAACAAGTTAAGACCACCGGCTCCAGTGTCGGGATGACCTGGGGATCAAATCTGGGCTCAGATACTTAGCACCACACCCAGAAATAACTGGCCGTGTAACCTTGAGCAAGTTACTTAACCCCAATTGCTTAAAAAAAAATTTCAAAATGTATAATTTTTAAGGTCATGGACCACAGTTTAAAACCCCCTGAACTAAGAGATAACTTGGTCTCTGGGAGAGAACTGACCTCATCTTCTTCCTACTCCCAACACACACACAGACTCTCACACTTATAGCTAGGTCATGGCTTCTGAGTCATAGAAAGGAAATGTATGAGTTCATCCCCATTTTATTTCTCTTCAGCTAGACTTACAATAGGTAAAGTTAGCGCAGCCCCTGGCCTTCATGGGGGGTGTGAAGACCACAATTATTTCTTCCACTGAATTTAGCTATAAATGATAACTAAAAGATCCTGAAAGAGCATAGCCATTATCAGAACGGGAGCTCGTTGAGGACACAATTCCTTTTTTGGCCTTTTCTTTGTATCTCCAGTCCTTAGCACAGTGACTGATATGATACAAAGTAGCTACTTAGTAAATGCTTACTCACTGGCTGGTCTTTCGGGTACAAGAATTGCTATTGGTATTCTTGTTCTTGCCCAAACATGAGACAGATCCCTTCCAAAGTGGTACAAGTTGAAAAACTCCAAATTCATATTAAAAATGTAAGTGGAAAGTGGGAGATAAAGGAGTCCTCCAGGGGACCAGATATCCCTCCCCCCCTCCCCAATATCATAAAATGACCCAAGTTACAAAGTTGGTAAGGATTATGTGACCATTTCTTTTGTGTTAATACCCAGCCCTACTGAACACTTATTCAATCCAAACTACAATGTCTTTTTAGTGACAGTTAAAATATAGTAATAATTGAAAAATTATTCATTTTCTGAACTTTTTAATGCTGTCATATTCAATTTGGAGAGTTCACTAGGTTATGTGGTCCACTTATGCTCTAACCCTAGTAGCATCACATAGAAAGAGGTAATTTCTTGAATTCCAACCAAGAATAACAATAACAACTATTACTTGTCCCTTGTACAAGCCTTTAAATATATTCCTCATGAGAGGATTTACTGGGGAGGAATCAATATGACAGAGTAAAAGCAGGGACTTGCTTGAGCTCTCCCTCAAACCTTCCAAATACCTATAAAAATGACTCTAAGCAAATTCTAGAGCTACAGAACCCACAAAATGACAGAGTGAAATACATCTCCATCCCAAGACAGCCTGGAAGGTCAACAGGAATGGTCTATCACACCAGGCTTGGAGCAGTGTGCAGTCTGGGGTGGGCTGCACCCACACAGGGCTGGAACAGGCCTCAGGGGACTGAATCACTGGCAGCTCTGGTAGTTTCCAGACTTTCCAGACTTGTCAACCCCAAAACACCAAAGACAGCAGAGAAGGTCAGTGGAAAATCTCTATGGGACCTGGGTGAAAGAGGTGTGAGGTCTGGCTGGGGTCTGGCCCCAGCCCTGGGGCAGCAGAGGTGGTGGCTTTGTAGCAGCAGCAGCAAAAGCTGCTTCTGGAACTCTGGGCCCATAGATGGTGGGGAATTGAGTAGCTGATACAAAACCCTTGAAGTCTGGGACAGTACACTCACCCCCACCCCCACCCCACAATGAAAGTTCTAACTTGACAAAGACTTAGAAAGGCAAGTATTTGGCTGGGAAGATGAGCAAACAGTGTAAAAAAACTCAGACTACAGAATTGTACTTTGATGACAAAGAAGATCAAAACATACAACCAGAAGAAGACAACAAAGTCAAAGCTCCTAAATCAAAAGCCTCCAAGAAATATATGAATTGATCTCAGGCCATGGAAAAAGTTCAAAAAGGATTCTGAAAGTCAAGTATGAGAAGTAGAGGAAAAACTGGGAAGAGAAATGATAGTGATGCAAGAAAATCATGAAAAACAAGTCAATAGCTTGTGAAAATATTGCAAGCAACCAGAAAGAAACAATTAGAGTATTGTGTAAACATAATCAGGATAACACAAGATCTAGCAGCTTCTACATTAAGGGACTGAAGGGCTTAGAATATGATATTCTGGAAGTCAGAGGAGCTAGAATTAAAAACCAAGAATCACCTCCCCAGCAAAACTGAGTATAATACTTCAGGGGGGAAAATGAATATTCAATGAAATAGAGGACTTTCAAGCATTCTTGATGAAAAGGCCGGAGCTGAACAGAAAATTTGACTTTCAAATACAAGACTCAAGAGAAGAGTGAAAAAGTAAACAGGAAAGAGAAATCATAAGGGATTTATTAAAGTTGAACTGTTTACATTCCTACACGGAGAGATGATATTTGTAACTCATGAGACCTTTCTTGATGTTAGAGTAGTTGGAGGAGATAGATAGATAGATAGATAGATAGATAGATAGATAGATAGATAGATAGATAGATAGAT
>NW_027185890.1:1742038-1753880 GCF_028583685.1 Petaurus breviceps papuanus
GATAGATAGATAGATAGATAGATAGATAGATAGATAGATAGATAGATGGCACAAGTGAGTTGAATGTAAAGGGATGATACTTAAAAAATAAAATTAAGGTGTAAGAGAGGAATATATTGGGAGAAGGAGAAAGGGAGAGAGAGAATGGGGCAAACTATCTTACATAAAAGAAGCAAGAAAAGGTTTCACAATGGAGGGGAAGAGGGGAGAGGCAAGAGGGAATGAGTGAATCTTACTCTCATTGGATTTGGCTTAAGGAGGGAATAACATACACAATAAATTAGGTATCTTACCCTACAGGAAAGTAAGGGGCAAGGGGAAAAGAGATATGATGATAAGACAAGATGATGAAGGGAGGGCAGATTAATGGAGGGGGTAGTTAGAAGCAAACACTTTTGCAAAGGGACAGGGTCAAAGGAGAAAATAGAATAAGTGGGGAATGAGATAGGATGGAGGAAAATATAGTCTTTCACAACATGACCATTATGGAAGTGTTTTGCATAATTACCCATGTATATCGAATTGCTCACCTTCTCAATGAGGGTGTGTGGGTAGGGAAGAAAGGAGAGAATTTGTAACTCAAAAGTTTTAAAAACAAATGTTAAAAATTGTTTTTACATGCAACTGGGTAATAAGATATACAGGAAATGGGATATAGAAATCTATCTTGCCCTATAAGAAAGTAAGGGGGAAGGGTTGATAAGGGGGTGTGATAAAAAGGGAGAGCAGACTGGGGAAAAGGGTAATCAATATATGCCATCTTGGGATGGGGGGAGGGAGAGATAGGGAGAAAATTAGGAACTCAAAATCTTGTGGAAATGAATGTTGAAACTAAAAACTAATTAATTAATAAAGAAATTAAAAAGTAAAAAAAAAAAAGAGTATCCCTTAATAAATTTCTTTTGGACAGGTAAAAAAAGAGGATTTACCTAATGGTTCCACAAAACAATATTAGAATATGTTCAAAAGATTAGAGGAAAATGTAAAATATCTAGTATAAAAACATCTGATCTGGAAAACAGATTGATTGAGGAGAGACAATTTAAAAATCATCTGTCTCCATGAATATCATAACTAAAAAATACACCCAAATATCACATTTTAAGAAGTCATAAATAAAAACTTCTCCAAATTGCTAAAACCATTAATCAAAGTCAAAATAGGAAGAATCTGCAGTCAGCTCTGGTGGAGAGAGGGGAGGGGTGGAGAAACCCACAGGAAAAAAAAAATCTTGAGGTCCCAAGTCAAAGAAAAACACTGCAAATAGCCAGAAAGAAAAATTCAAGTACCCAAAGAATTACAACCAGCATCACACAAGTTCACCCTTTGATACAATATGCCAGTCTTGGGTATATAATCCAAATAGATAAAACAAAGAATGAAAACATCAATAAGAACAAAATATTTATATAAACATTTTGTTGTTATTGTTATTGTAGCCAAGAACTGGGAACTAAGTGGGTACTCATCAGTTTGGGAATAGCTGAACAAATCATATTATATAAATGTAAATGGAATATTACTGCACTCTGAGAAGTGACACAAAGAATGGATTCAGATAAACTCAGGAAGACATATGATTGATGGAGAGTCAAATGAGCAGAAGTAATAGAACAATTTATGTAATGGCTACAGAATTGCAGAGAAAAATAACTTTAAAAGACTTAAAACATTGATCAATGCAAAGACTACCTGTGACTCAGATGGATGACCAGTGATGAAGCATTCTACCCACCTCTTGTCAGAAAGGTGATAGACTAGGGGAACAGTCCTGAAAAATAGGTCTCATCAGGATCCTCTGCCCCTGAGGTCCCTTCCTCCTGAGGAACTCCTCTTAGAGCTTCTATTTAAAGAGGGTTGCCCAGGCAAGTAATCCCTTCATTTACTAACTGGCTGTGTGCCTCTGGACTTTTCCAACATGCCCCACCCAACACAGTGGGTACCTTCTTGTCTCCCCACCTCTGTATGTAGTCTTCACCCATTAGATTATAAACTCCTTAAGGGCAGAGTCTGTCTTTCTCTTTTGTATTTGTATTCCCAGAATAGTGCCTAGCACAAATGTTTTTTCATTGACTGAGCACTGGATAGAAGGAAGGAAGGAAAGAAGGAAGGAATGAAGGGAGGAAGGAAAGAAATTGTTCTTAAATGCTTATTATGTTCCAGGCAATATGCTAAGCAATAAGGATGCAAGTAAAAATAAGGATAGTCTCTGTTGGTTAGTTTTGCTGATATTTTTTCTTCTTCTTTGTTATGAGGAAAATCAAGGAAGTATACACTGGGAAATGTAGGTGTTATAAAAACAACCAATCTTAACAAAAAATTTATTTTAAAAAATAAAAATGAAATTTAAAAAATGTGTTACAGCAACACTTCCACAGTGATTAATAGTAGAATATAATGTAATATTATAAAGCTGAAGGACTAAGAGACCTGTATGGAAACTGGGCAGAGGGAACCTATGCATTCACCAACTTTCAGATATCTTGAAGTAGGTGTCAAGTTGACATTTAAACTCAATGCATCCAAAATGGAATGAATTATCTTTAGCCCTAAACCCTCCCCACCTCCTACCCTCCCTATTACTGTAGAGAGCAACACCATCTCCCCATTCCCTGGGCTTACAACCTAGTAATAATCCTGGATTCTTCACTATCTCTTACCCCTCATATCCAACCTATTGCCAAGACTTGGCAATTTCACCTCTGCAACCTCTCTCAAATATACCCTCTTCTCTTCTCTCCCCTTCTTCTGCTGGGGAGCAGGGGGGCCGCCAACATTATCTCTCCTTGATCTAATTAATTCATTCTCCTCCATTCAGCAACCAAAGTGATCTTCCTAAAGCAAAGATCCAATCATGTTACCCCTTGGTAAGTTGCATAAACTCCAATGTGTTCCTATTGCTTAAAGGGTCAAATAAAAATGTCCTATTTGCTATTCAAAGCCCTTTATAAACAACCAAGTCCTCTCCTACTTTCCCAGTCTTCTTACACCCTATTTCCTTACATGTAGTCCTCAATCCAGTGACATTGGCCTCCTGGCTACTCCATGAACATGATACTCCATCACCACTTGACTCTGGATATTTTCCCTTGTGGTTTCCAATGCCTCTTCCACCCTGGCTGTCTCCGAAGTTCCCTTTAAATTCCAACTGAAATCCCATCTTCTATTGGAAGTCATCTCCAACCTCTTAATTCAAGCGGCTCTCCTCTGTTAATTATCTCCAATGGATATTGTTCACTTTGTATATATGTGTTTGAAGGTTGTCTCCCTCATGATATTGTAATTCCTTAGGGGCAAGGACTGTTTTTTTGCTCTTTTTATATCCCTACCGCTTTGCAAAGTTCCTGGCATATAGTAGGTGCTCAATAAATATTTGCTGATTCATTGATTGATCAAGGCAAAAGAAAGAAAACAAAATTAGTAGGTGAAGAAAGTGGATAGAGAGGAGAAGGGAAGAAGAGAAGCATTATATCAGTTGCTAATGAATGAAAAAAGAGACTTTTTTTTAAAAAAAAGTAGTCTAAAAGGAAAAAAAGATCAACATTCCATTTTTATTCATAGAATTTTTAATAGAAACCTGTGAAACATCCATTGTGTACTCAGATACAAGTTAATAAGTTCCTCAAGGATGGTTAATGTTCACAGAGTCCCTCCCCATACCTACTACTGCCCCAGCTAACATGAAGATAAAAGGACCATAAATTAGGAGTGGAGGATGGTCCAGTGCTAGCAAGAAAAACAAATGGTCTTATATTTCAGAGTTTGCAGTGGTTTTCCTTCAGCATCAACATTATGAAGACTGCTTCTCCTAATGCCAGGCCATTAATGCTTTGATAATAAATTCCATGGACACTTAAGTATTTTCAAACAAACAATCAAAAAACCTCTTTGGTAATTAGGGGATTTTATGATACAATGAGTCCTCAATGAACCACCAGTAGAGTGACTTGCACATAGTAGGCACTTAATTAGATAGTCATTAGAATTTGTTGAACTATAGCACTCAGACAATGAGTTTTTTGGTGAACCTTCTAGGCATCACAGTCATTTTAAATCAAATTTTGTATATATATAAAAAAAAAACTTTCTAAAGTATATTGATTCATTTATAGCCATAGCAAGCACAGAATAATAACATAGCTGATTTTTATTTGTTGTTTAAGGATTCTTGTTCAGGTACAGCTTGGCCTAGATGGCTTCTGAAGTCCTTTCTAACTAGTATTCTATATGAGGGGATCAGCACCTGCATCAGTATCATGAGTGGAAATAAAAGGACAGACTAAGGAGGCAGAACTAGAGGCAGATCTGACAAAACTTGGCAACTGATTGGATATGCGATTGAGGAAAAAGGAAGAGTCAGAGATAACTTTCAGGTTGTAAACCAAATGACTGGATGACAGTGCTCTAAACAAAAATAGAAATATGTGGAGAATGAGAAAGTGTGTTGGGAAAGAAAATGATTTCCATTTTAGACATGTTAAAATTGAGATGCGAATGGGACATCCAGGTAGACATCTAGATTTATAGATATTAGTTTCTGTTCGACTGCTTGATTGAAAGCATAATACAAGCAAAGAATAATGAGAAAGGTTTAGAAGGTAACTAAAGTCTGGCATATAATTTATGTTTTCCACTTAAATAGTATAAAATCCATCTGTTGTTCAGAGAGTATTAAAGAGTTTAAAGGTATATTAATGCCTCAATTAATGAAAAAAGATATATTTCAACAGTATACTTTATCAGAAGCATCATAACCATAGGAAAGAAATTATATAGCAGGGATATTTGGTCCAGTACCCTGGAAAAGAAATGTTATATGTGAAAAAAATAATCAAATTCTAAGTAAAATAAGGTCAAATGAAAATAAAATGTTAATTTGGAAGTCTTAAGGGAGAACAATAGGAAATGACTGACCTTAGGACAGAAAAAGATTGGCATGTACATTGGCATTTGAGGAGCTAATTTCATACCTTATAAATACACCCCTTCTTTGCAAAGCTAACTAAGGTTGCATAACTGCAGATACTATCAGAATTGGTTGATGAGTAGGTTAGTTTTGGTGCACAGTTTTTTGACAGCAAGGAAGATTTGTTTGGCCCACAGAGCCGTGGTTGAGGGTACAAGGAGTTCTAAGTACTGAAAAACATTTCCTAACTTTTACTAGACCAGTAGTGGGGAACCTGTGGCCTCAAGGCCACATGAGACCCTCTAAGTCCTCAAGTGTGTCCCTTTGACTGAATCCAAACTTCACAGAACAAATCCAGAGCCATATTTGAGGACTGTGTGACTTTAAGGAAGTTTCTTAACCTATCTGGCTTTATTTTACTAATCTATAAAATAAGGGGGTTGGACTAAATAGTTTCTGAGTCCCTTCGAGACAGAGTCTTCCTTCAACTATACCATTCTTCTTCCCCTATTCTTTGTTAGGGGATCAAGGACAGCCCCTGCTATCTCATTTACACTACCAATCTGCTTAGCAAACTTTCCTTGTTTATGAAATAAAGGCAACTTTCAGTAAAGCGCCGGCCAAATGAGCCCAAAGTTCCAAAAATAAACTTTTACTATAATAGGATCCTTGTCAGTGAAGAAGGCCATTGGTCTTCCAGGTAAATTGGATTCCAAGCTTGAACATTTGAGGAATTTTCACAAATAAGGCTTGGTAAAAGAGGTCACTTCTATAATAACTAATCCAGGGTTTGTGTGTTTTACAAGTTGAAGCAACAGCATTAATTAACCGATACTTCTTGGTATTGTCTTGGATTTTAGCAACCACATGCAAGTGTGATTACTTTTACTTCTAATCCTGAAACTAGACCTATCCAATGCAAAATATAAACATTCAAGAATGTTGAGCAGGCAATGTCATTGTAATTAGAACTGGCATTACAGTCAAAGAGTCCACTATTTAAAGTAGAGTAAACTTCAACCAGTGAATGATCTTTTCAATCCTATTCCCTAAGCACACTATTAGGGCATCTACTTTCCATTTCAAATCAGTAGGTTCAGTGGAAATCTTACATGAATGGCTTTCAGGATTTTTTAAATGGAAAATATAAGCCACAAAATGGGGCTATGTATTTTCCTCTATACAGGACTCTCAATACTCGAATGAATCTGTGATGTATTTAATTTGGGAGTTCTCTTCAATGATGCAAATTGCAACTCATTCCTGACCACCTATCCTGTGCATCTCATCCATGAGTTCCCAGAAGTTCACCACAGGGGATCCAGCCATTTACTGTCCACAGGCCTTCTTTGATTCCTCCTGACCTCAAGAGGGTACCAGCAGAGTTCTCTGGCCATTAACCTGTCATCTTCTCTTTTTGTTTCACAGCTCCTTGACAACATCCTTTTCTCTTGCTCTTCAGGGTTACTTGTTGGTTTTAATGTGTTATCACTACTAACACCCACCACACAGCTTTATATTACCCTATATTCATTTTTAGTCCTTCACTGACATACAGCAACATGCACCTCTAAAATGTTTGTATTAAAAAAGATGGATTTTGGCTGTTAGGAGAAGCTTGGTGAAGAAGGTGGGAGGGTGTCATTAAAAGTGCGTTATAATTTCCCAAAAACAATCCTAGCCATTCTATTCCTTTTCCACTCTGGGCCAAGCTCATTAACTACCTCTCATTATCTACCTCTAATCTGTCCAAGACATATGTATCTATAAATATAGATGTATAGTTGTTTCTAGAAAAAAAGCTCTATAGAGTATTTAGATGAATCTTGAAATCTAAGCAACAGTCATTCTTCATCCCTTTAGGACTTGCTGTGTGCATGTCAGGCCAAACTCCTCTGAAAGATGACACATCTTTCCTAGAAAGCTCTGCACTTAGCTTCTGGGGCTTGATGAAATCAACAAAATGTCACCTGAAAACAGAAGCATCTGGAGGATCTCACCATCTGCTTGGAGTTATTCCTCTCCTCATCCTGGCCTTTACACTAATTCTCCTCCATCACACTGGTAAACACTTGGTGAGTGTGTCATTTTTGTTGGTTAGTGGTTCAGTCATGTCTGATTCTTTGTGACCCCATTTGGGATTTTCTTTGCAAAGATATTGGAGTAGTTTGCCATTTTCTTCTCCAGTGCATTTTACAGATGAGGAAAGAGGGCAAACAGGGGTAAATTACTTGCCCAGGGTCACACAGTAATTGTCTGAGGTTGGATTTGAACTGACTACTGACTGCAAGGCCAGTGCTGTATTTACTATGCCACCCATTTGCCCCTTTGGTGAGTGTATATGTCCCTGTTTTATGCCTTGCCTTATTTTCTTAACAAGGGTTATTCTGTTACATCTTCTAAGGAATGCTGAATGATCTTAATATATGGGTGGGAGACACCTTGAAAAAATACTATAGGGTGGTATTTTGTTCTTCCAATTAAAATGATTTTTCACACCCAACAATCATTATAATGGTATCTTATATTCTCTAAAGGGCAGAGGGATAAAAGAGACTCCCTATCTTTTCCCATTAAGATGCTTACTATAAAAAGGAGAGACTCTTGTTTTCTTCATATAATCCTCACCCAAAGAAGCTCCTACATACTTGGAGCCCAGGAAGAAACTTTGTGTTTCATTGGAAAGTGAGGCCTCTTTGCAACATTTTGCATGGGTACAATAGAACTTAGATGTTTACCACTGGGCTTTGACATTCACTCCAAAATTATAATTGAGAAAGAAAGGTATGCTGTGAGTAAAGGTGGTAAATGGGGAACATATGTAAGTCTATCCAGATGGAATCTGAAGAGGAAAGGGGAAAGAAATGAGCATTTATATGGTACCTCCTATGTGCCAGGCATTTTTTACAAATACTATTTCATTTGATTCTTATAACAACCCTGTGAGGTAAGTACTGCTAACTCCAATTTACAGGTGAGGAAACTTAGGGAAGCAGAGGTTAAGTGACTTGACCAGGGTCACATAGTTAGTAAGTGTCTGAGACCATATTTGAACACAGGTCTTCCTGACTCTAGACCCAGCACTCTATCTGCTGTACCACTGGCTGCCTCCCACCAGTTAGTATTTTAGCACATATAAAAGGACCATTTGGATTCAGCATTCCAGGAGTTCTACCTCTCAACACTTTCTTTTCAATGGTCAGATAAAAAAAAATCTTAAGATGTCATTAGAACATCAATCGTCAGAAGAAGAAATAGGTATACACACATTATCCCTATACTTCAAGTGGTGAAATGTTTAAATTATTACAAACTTACCATGGCAATCATTGGATGATTCTCTTTTTTTAAAAGATGTCAATAGCATTACACTGCCTCACTTATTTGATATTAAACATTAAATGGTTCATATTTACATAGGCTTTAATACTTGTAAAACACTTTACATACATTATCCAATTTGATAACTCAAAAATAAAAACAAAAAAAGGTTAACTTACCTGTTAATAGGGCTTCCTTTTTAACCCACAAAAGAAATTATAGTGTGGTTGTTCAAAATTTATTATCATATTTATCAAAATGAGTCAATGATTTAAGGAAAACAGAAATGGAAGGGTAACAATCTTAATAAACTGTATGAATGAGAACATCTGTCTGTATTTCTTCAGCTGCAATCACAAAGTAATTAACATTTTCTTACCAGTTGCCGTTGGTATTTACAAACTGTTGTACTGCATATCCAAATTGCTCAGTTGAAGGACCATCAAATATTTTTGCTTCCAGGAGACCAATGTTGTATGCAGCAGAATAATTTAGAAGGGCTATTAAGAGGAAGAAAATTACATTGCTATAATTGTAGATATGGGTAGAATTTGGGGGCAGATTTTTTCAAAATGTACAACTATAAAAGTTAATTAGAAAAACACAATTCTTTCCTCACCAGTATTCACTACCTTAAGTGAATAACCTCAAAAAGCAATCCTTCTTTATCCTTCATTGGGTCAGCAATTGCATATTCAGGTTTTTATTTGTTTGTTTGGGGGGAGGGAGAGCATGCTAGGCTTATGATTCATCAATGTGGGGAACTATCTGGCTGGGAACCTCCATTAACCATGCAGATCAGCAATTCATTTGTAACTCATGCTTTCACATTGTTGCCTGGGGTCATTGAGAAATAGTAACATAACTTGCCCAGGGTCACATATTTTCTGTGTTAAAGGCAAGATCTGAACCCAAGTCTTAGGGACTTCAGGCTTTCTAACTATCTACCCACTCCATTAAGCTTCCTCTCATTCTTTTTTGCTTTTTGGTATAAAGCCTCTGATGTATTTGCTACCAGACAGTCTCAGAGAGCTGCCTGCTGTACAAACTGAGGAAGGATGCAAAGAGAGCTTCATATAATGCTGTGACAAACCTTAGGGATAACCTTTTATAAGACAGTCATGAAAAGTCAGGAATGCTCATCAAGGCAATAACTAATCCAGACTCCATAAGACAGAAGATAAAGCATTTCTCCCATCTCCTGACACAGAGGTGATGTAAGGTGATGTACATTCTAAGTGTAGAATGAGATACACAGGAGCGGATCCGGCTTCCACCTTCCCCAATCAATGTAAAAAAGGGACTCTAAACAAACTTTGGAGCTGCAGAACCCACAAAATGACACAGAGAAGCTAACCTCCCACTGAGAGCAGACTGGCAGGCCAGCAGGAATTGGCCAGTGCAGCGCACTGGGAGCCAATCCCAGGCCCGTCATGAGCCAGAGGTTTTATCCCCAGGACAGCAGGAGGGACTCCAGATCAGCAGCAGCTGTGGCCATTTCCAGAATTATCAACATGGATGCGAAGGACAAAGTGAGAGGTCAGTGCAGTCTGGACATTGGGACCCAGTAAGAGGGAGTGTGTAGGCTTTTGCCCTCGGGGCCAGAAGTTGATGAGACACTGGGCCAGCACAGTCAGCCAGCGTCACCTGGCAGCTTCAGCTCCTGGCCTGCAGAGTGTAGGGGACCACACGACCAGTCTGAGGGGTAATTGTTCTTGCTTTAACCTGCTTGGATCTGGATTGCAGTCTAGGGTAGAGGTCCTAGGGTGTGTGTCCAGCTTGCCACAACCTGTGGAGGCCTTAGAGAGGGCACCCATCTAATACCTCTAGCAGCTGAGAAAACCCCAGCGTTTGGGACAAAAGCTCCCCTGTCTGGTGGCAGAGTCCTACTGTGGCAAAAAGCCCAGGGGTCAAGTGACTGAGGGGCGACATGACCGGGCAAAGGAAACAAAGCAGACAGAAGATTCCAACATTACACTCCTATTTTGGGGACAAAAAGTAGCAAAGCATTGAACAGGAGGAAGACAGTGAAGTCAGAACTCCTGCAGCAAAAGCTTCAAAGGAAAATACAAGCTGGTTATAGGCCATAGAGGACCTTAAGAAGCAGATAAGAGAAGTGGAGGAAAAATTGGGAAGAGAAATGAGAACGATACAAGAAAATTACGAAATGAGAGTCAACAACCTGACTAAGGAAAATAACACCTTAAAAAACGGACTAACTCAAATGGTAAAAGAGGCTCAAAAAGGCAATGAGGAGAAGAATGCCTTAAAAAGCTGAATCTGCCAGATGGAAAAAGAATCTCAAAAGCCCACTGAGGAGAATCATTGCTTCAGAATTCTATTGGAGCAAATGGAAGCTAATGACTTTATGAGAAATCAAGATGCTGTTAAACAGATCCAAACAGTTAACGAAAGAATAGAAGGCAATATGAAATATCTCATGGAAAAAACCATTGACCTGGAAAACAGATACAGGAGAGATAATTTTAAAATTATTGGACTAACTGAAAGCCATGATCAAAGTAAGAACCTAGAAATCATCCTCCAGGAAGTTCTCAAAGAAAACTGCTCTGATGTTTTAGAATCAGAGGGCAAGGGGCGGCGAAGTAGCACAGCAAGTAAGAGCACCGGCCCCAGAGTCAGGATGACCTGGGATCGAATCTGGGCTCAGACACTTAGCACCCACCCAGAAACACCTGGCTGTGTAACCTTGAGCAAGTTACTTAACCCCAATTGCTTAAAATAAAAGAATCATAGGGCAAAATAGAGGTTGAAAGATTCCACTGATCACCTCCTGAAAAAGATCCCAAAAAGAAAACTCCTAGGAATATTATAGCCAGGTTCCGGAATTCCCAGATTAAAGAAAGAATATTACAAGCAGCCAGGAAGAAACAATTTGAATATTGTGCAAACACAATCAGGATAACCCAGGATCTGGCAGCTTCTACACTGAGGGATGGAAGGATTTGGAATATGATATTCTGGAGATCAAAGGAGCTGGGATTAAAACCAAGAATCACCTACCCAGCAAAACTGAGTATCATGTTTCAGGGGAAAATATGGTCATTTGGTGGAATAGAGGACTTTCAAGCATTCAGGGAAAAGAAATCATAAGGAACTTATCAAAGTTGAACTATTAACATTCCTACATGGAAAAACAATAATTGTAACTGATGAAACTTTTCTCAGTATGAAAATAATTGAAGGGAATAGAAAAAAAATGTATATATATAGACATATATATGTCTATATATGAGGGTATATGGGTATATGAATACATATGTGAATGTGTATATGTATGTTTACAGTTATGCATGGATAGAGGGCACAGGACCAGTTTAATAGGAGGGGATAATACTTAAAAGGTGAAATTAAGAGGTGAGAGGAATATAATGAGAGGAGATGGGGAGAGACAGAATGGGGTAAACTATCTCATACAGAAGAGGCAAGGGAAAATGGTTACAATGGAGGGGAGGAATAGGAAGGCAAAAGGGAATGGGTCAACCTTATTCCCATTGAATTTGGCTTGGGGAGGGAATTAAATACACACTAAATAAGGTATCTCACCCTCCAGGAGGGTAGGGGGGGAGGGGGATGAGAGGGGGGGATGATGGA
>NW_027185890.1:1758880-1802462 GCF_028583685.1 Petaurus breviceps papuanus
TTTACAATATATCTACTATGTTATTGTTTTGCAGTAGCCACACATGTACAACTTATACTGAACTGCTTATATCCCCAGTAAGGGTGGGCGACAAGGGAAGAAGGGAATGAATCTGGAATTCAGTTTAAAAATCAAATGTTTATTTTATATGCACCGGGGCATAGAGATCCACCATGCCCTACTGGAAAGGTCGAAAGGGGTATGGGTGAAAATATGGGAGAGAGCAGATTGGAGGAGGGGATATCCTGTGGGCCTGCTATTTTGGGGTGGTGGGTAGGGGAAAAACAGGGAGAAAATTTGTAACTCAAAATCTGGCGGAAATGAATGATGTAAATCAGAAGTTAATAAAGCATTTGAAGAATAAAAAAACAAGTGCTGAATAAATGTTAGCTATCACTATTAAAAAAAAAAGAATGAGATATACATTTCCAGACACAATCAATACAACTCAAATTTGTTTTGCTTAACTATACTTATTTGTTGAGGTAAATAGCTTTTTGTGTGAAGAAGAATTGGTGTGTGTGGGGGGCGGGGGGGGGGGGTAAGGAGGTAGTGATAATTAGGCAAAAGAGAGGAAAAGAAAAATGTCAACAAAGCATTTATAAAGTACACAGACGGTAGGTGGAAGTTCAGAAGGGGTTTCAGAGAAACAGAAATTTTGATACTATCATGTTAAATACATACCTATCTAGGCATAATTTATTTGTATGTATATATTTATACTTAATATCTACTATACACACACACACACACACATATATTTGTAAATGTACAAATTTAACATAAAGGCCAGTTAGGTGGAACAGCGAATAGAGTGCCAGGCCTGAAGGCCACCACAACAAAGGTATTATCTGTAACTTTGAAGAAAGCACTTGCAGTAAAGTGGTAAAGTTGAAAGTCAGATTAGAAGGGACAAGAAATAAATGAGAGGGGAGGAAGTATAGATAGGTTTTTCTAAAGTTATAACAGGTTAAGTTCAATTAAAAAATATATATATATATAATAGACCCCACTGGCTGCCTTGTGAATCAGTCTATTTGTGATTAAATATAAGTGAATAGTTGTAAAGAACTTTGAACTGATATACAAACCACACAGTACTTGTGTGTGTGTGTGTGTGTGTGTGTGTGTGTGTACACACACTGATTCTTAAATATAACAAAGCCAAAGTACTCCTTTGGATTTCAGTATAATTTGCTGTTCCCAAAAATTAAAAATTTAAAAAAATGATAATTTTCTTACAGTCTATGACTTCAGGAGTACAGACTTTGTTTTTGTTTTTTAATAACAAAAACAGTAGTATTAGATTGATTAGAACATTAACCTATTTCCATCTTGAATTTCAAAGAAAGTTTTCTAGATAGCAAAACACAAAGTAATTGTTATGAATATTTTTCCCTCATTTTTGACTTGAACTAAACTTAAAATACTTCTAGTCCTAATGACACTTAGCTTCTCTTTAAGTTTTCTGGGAGGTCAGGCTGCCAGCTTCGAAGGTTTTGGGCAATTTAGTGGTTTTAAGTTTCTATTTATAGAATTAATTCTATACTACATTGAAACCAATTTCTGAGATAGCTCTAAAGGGAAAACACCTTGGCACTAGGGTTGTGAGAAAGGAAGGACTTTGCTGGTTTCATTTCATTGTCTAAATTGAATGAAATACAGAAGAAAGGGAATATGGGGGTGGGGGAGGCTAACCCATATAACCCCTACCTATAAATGGATAACATAAGAACATGAATTTTTCCATACTGGGTCATTCCAGTGGATTAGTTCGTTTGACACCAAAGAAACTAAGGATATTGATTAATGAATGTGTCCTTCAAAGGTTAAGAACAGATACTTTTAATGTTACTTCTAATAATAAGAGTTTATGGGTAGACTTGTATGAACTGATTCAAGTTAAGTGAGAAGAACCAGGAGAATAATTTATATCATAATAATAATATTGTAAAGATAATGAAGTTTGAAAGCCTTGGTAACTCTGATCAACACAATGATCTACCACAATTCCAAAAAGCTCATGATGAAATATGCAATCTACCTCCAGAGAGAAAATTGATAGATTCAGAGTACAAATTAAAGGGTAATTTTTCTTTTAGTCTTTTTCTTGTGTGTGTGTGTGTGGGGGGGGAGAACATGACTAATGCAAGGATTTGTTTTGCATGACTTCATCTTTATAATTTTGTTTTTTGTAATTTGTTTTTCTGACTTTCTCATGGGGTAGGGTAGGCAGAGGAGGGAAGGAAAGAATTCAGAACTGAACATAAAATTTAAATTTAAAAAAATATTAGGCAGATTGATAAACTTTATATGTACTTACAGAATTTAGAGAGAAAAGAAGCTACTTGATATTATTATTAGTATAAATGTTAAGATATCTAAAATTAGACCTTGGATGGAAATCCATGTGCTGAACTCACAGAAGGTATCTAGCGGATCATTTGGTCCAGTCTCCTCATGTTGTAGATGAAGAAATGAAGACACTAAGAAGTTCAGAGATTTGTTTGTAACTTTATTCAGCCTGCTGGGCAAGGGCCACAAGGACAAAATCCTCACTTAGGCAGATGGTTTTAAAGCCCTTATGAGGCTTTAAGTTCTTACTGACAATATCTTATGAATACATCAGGCCCCCAAAGTGTGTCTTTTCTTTCTCCTTTCTCACTAGCTCTCAAATTTCCACAACTGGCTTGAACTTTTTTAAGTACTCATCCATTTTTATTTGCAATGTTTATTACCAGATCTTTCTTTTCCCCTTAAAAATCAGATGAAAGAAACAATCCTCTGTAGTAAGAAGTGGAAGTTCCTATAGGAGTCAAACACACAACCTACAACACTCTCAAGTGCTCCTGAACTAGATTAAAATGCAATTGGGAAATATTTAACAAAATAAGTAAATGGTACAATAAAATGTAGATAGTTTTAATATGTGGTTTTCTAAGTCAAGATGTGGCCTACAGGGATCCTTATGGCTACTGTTTCAATTTGTGTCCAAGGTCACTGCCTCACAAAATAGAGCTGCAAGTGCTGAGGCAAAGGTTTTACCACAGCTAGAGCTAATGAAAAGGAAGCTGGGGTTGGCCACAGGTCATCCCCAAGAACCTGCCAGGTACGGGATCTATGAGCTTTGAGCCTCCCTTACCACCAGATGTTCTTCTCCCACAGCAGGTCTCAATAGAAAAAAGCACAGAGTGGTCACACACTTGCCAATCGCTGATTGGATGAAATATCTTCTTTCCAACTCTTGGGCCTGGACTAAAAAGTAAAACTCAAATGCCATTTTCTCCAACAAGGCTTTCCCAGAACTTTTCTTAATTGGTAATGATTTTTTTTTCTCCTCAGTCAGCCCAAAGCACTTTGTTAATACCTTTCTTACACATTTATGTTGTGGGTAATTTCAAAATCCATTCTTTCCTTTTTTTTTTGGAAATTTCTAGGTAGGAGGAAGCAGCTGTGCTAAGAAAATGCACTGATAAATAGACTCAGTCTCTGCCTTCTTAGGGGCTTCAATTTAGTCAGGCCAAGATACAAACTGGAATATGACATCAAGGTAAGTGCTCAGGGAAGGGAGGCTCTCTTCCTAAAATGGGTGACAATTTTATCTGGTCCTGAAAGAACAAGTAGGAATTTTATAAGCGGAGTTACCATTTTTGATAGAGGGAATAGTATGAGCAAACCACAGGGGTGGGAAAAATACAATTAGTGTTCTAAGAATGGCACTGGAAAAATCTGGAGAATGATCAATAGTCCAGTTCAGCTGAAGCATAAGGTACTTAAGGAATACTGGGAGAGAAGACCATAAAGCTAAGTCAAGGCTAAGCTAAGGAATCTTAGAACTACCCAACTCTCTCATGTCCACTACAAAAGCTCCAAACACCCACTATAATTGTTTCTTAAATCCATTTATTATGACAAGTGTTTCCCAAAAATTCAATGATTTTTTTTCCTTATTGATTCTTAATAGTGAGCTGCCATTTGGCAGCTTGTAACAGTCTCCAAACAACTGAAGGAGACAGTGAAATACGGCAGAGGGAATTTTGGAAAAGGACTCAAAGCTCAACTCTTACTGGAAGAAATACAAAAAACACCATCTCATGGATTCACTTTCTATTTTTCCATTTTTCTTTCTTTCCTAAATTCTTTCTACAAGAAAAAAAAGAACCAACTCTTTCAAAATAGCACATTTGTGTAGTTACCTAGTAATCTGTGTGTACTACTCCACTGATTAATCTTTTTAACAATATACTTCTCACAGTAAATTCATAGAAGCTGGAAGAACAAATGGAAATAAACTGACTTAATATTTTTTCCATATGATCTCAGGATTTCCAGAGCAGTCTTCTACTAAGTTTTGTGGAAGATTTTTCCAAGCACTTTAGGGCCCACTAATCTCCCTCTTCTCTGATCTCTAATAATTCTTATTGTTCTTAATACTCATTTTGTCACTATGCTATTGACACGTACTATTTCGTGTGTTTATCTTATTTCTCCAATTATTTATATTCCTCTTATGCCCCAACTAAGTCTAGCCCAACTCTAGCTTAAAATAAGAGCTCAATTAATGCCTTTTAAAATTAATGAGTAGGGGCGGCCAGGTAGCACAGCAAGTAAGAGCACCGGCTCCAGTGTTGAGAAGACCTGCAGATCGAATTCCGGGCTCAGACACTTAGCACCCACCCAGAAACACCTGGCCGTGTAAACTTGAGCAAGTTACTTAACCCCAATTGCTTTAAAAAAAAAATTAATGAGTAAAGGAATAGGATGGATGGATGGATGGATGGACAGATGGTTACTCTATGTAGAGGTAGAAGTTTCCCAGAAACCTAGCATAACAGTTTAAAATTATTTAATAACTAGTTAAAAAAAAAACCCAGACCTATTCTATCATTAAGCAAAGCCCCTCAATATTCACAGCCTCTTTCAGTAAATCAATCAGTCAACAAATATTTATTGAGCATTTTCTATGTGTCAGGAACTTTGCTATGCATTAGAGACAAAAAGAAAGGGAAAAATAGTCTTGCCCTTAAGGAACTCATGTTCTAATAGGGAAAATACCATGAAAACAACTATGTAAATACAAGGTATAAAGAAAATCTCAGAGGGAAGGGGCAGGGGGAGTCTCCTTCAATAGGTGGGTGGAGAGTCAGGGAGATCGACCAGAAGGCTACTTACTGCAAATTGTTCAGGTGTGAGGTGAGGAGAACCTGAACCAAGATAGTGGCTATGTGAACTGGAGAGAAGCGGCTATATAGGAGAGATGTTGTGAAGGTAGAGACATCAAGACTTCGCAATAAAATGGACATATGTAATGAGTGCAAAAGATGAATCAAAGATAGAACCAAGGCTGGGGGCCTAGGTGATTGAAAGTAGCATTTACATTTACATTCCTGGGTACCTTTCTAGGCAATGCTCACTACAATCCAACATCTCTGTACCAATCAAATGAGACACTAAATTGTTGGTCAAAATTATAGTTGAGAAATGCTTACCCTGAAACAGACCTCCTCCTCTATGCAGGCCCACTTGTCCCATTGGTGAGTTCCTTCTAAAGCATCCACTTTTGGGAAGGGCCCAAGCGAATGATGGTTCATTTCCCTCCCATGTGTGCTTCTTACTCTCTCCAGACTTGGCCACCACCCCCCCTCCTCTACTTTCTCTTTATTTTCCCTTCTTAGTTCTCTTCTTAAACGTTGTCTTTTCCCATTGGAATGTAAGTTCCATCCAGCCTCAGACACTTAACACTTACTAGCTGTGTAACCTTGGGCATGTCATTTAACCCCAATTGCCCTGCCTTCCTGCCCTCCATAAAAAAGCAAAAAAAAAAAAAAAAAAAGAACATAAGCTCCTTGAGGGCATGAACCATCTTTCTTTTTTCTTGTATTTTCATCCCCTGTCTGTAGATAGTGCCCAGCATATAGTTTATTAATGCCCAAATAGTTAATAAATACATCTTGTCTTGCCTTATTCTTAGTAATATATTTTGTAGAAGAAAAGAACTAGAAAAAGATTATCATCGATTGGTGAATGGATATATGAGTTGTGGCATAGGAATATACTTTTCTGTCAGAAACAATGAATATGATGGATACAGAGAAGCATATAAAGACTTATATGAACTGGTAAGAAAAGAAGCAAGCAAAACCAAGACGTAAATGGAAACAATACTGCTGTTGTTTAGTCATTTCAGTCATGTTCAACTATTTCTGAGTCCATTTGAGAGTTGTTGGTTTGTTTTTTGTTTTGTTTTTTTTGCAAAGATACTGTCATGGTTTGCCATTCCCTTCTCTGGCTTATTTTACAGATGAGGAAATTAAGACAGAGCTAAGTGACTTGTCCAGGGTCACAAAACTAGTTAAGTATCTGAGGTCAGATTTAAACTCAAATGACTTAAAATGAGTCTTTCTGACTTCCAGTCTGGCATTCTATCCATTGTGTCACCTAGCTTCCCTATGAAAACAATAACAGTAATCAAAATTGAACACTGCAAAACTATAATGACCAAGTTTGGTCCCCCAAAAAGAGATATGAGAAGTTACCTCTCCCTGCTCCTTAGGAGAGATGGAGAACTATGGTTACAGTACACTACTGTCAGAATTTTTGATTCACTTATTAGTTTTGAGGAACTGTTTTCCACACCATTTTATTTTTTTATTAGAAGAGATGGCTCTGAGAGTGGGAGAGGGGCATTACAGAGAAAGGGAACACTATTTTTATGCCAAGATTGCCTTTCTAATTACTGAAAGGGAACCAGCAGATCACAGAAACCTACCTTACCACCTTGAACTGGCCAATTTTAGATACCAAACAAAGAACTGGGTACCTTTCTCCACATTCACTAAAGGATGACTAGGAAGGAATAATTCTTGGTTTCTTATTCAAGGTGGTAATCAGAGCCTTCAAAAGATGGCTGTTACTTACATAGGCCAACCTACAACATCATGGAGCTAACTTTCTTCCTTACAATCACCAGGAGTGATTGATATCCAGTGTAAAATTCTTGTTCCTGATTTTATCTTATTCCTTAATGACTTTAATAAACAGATAAATCTTAATGAGTAAACTTTTCTTTTGATGTTTCTGAGTAGAAAGTCCTTAGTAGAACTTTATATTTTTAGTGTACATTTCATTGACCCTTGTCAAAGGTCTATTTTAAGGATTTAATTGACTTTTTTACCAATGAAGTTTTATGTCTGAAATATTGCTAGTACATCTGTACTGAAAAAGTATGTACTGTTTGGGGCTAGTCGCATGGAAAGAGCAAATGATAACCAACAGATAGGCAGTGTGTTTCATGTGTATCCTGACTAGGAGGGAGTGAATACAAGGAAGGTTGATAGACATCCTATGGCAAACTTAAGAAAAAACAAGAATTACAAAGGATGGGCAGGCATGGATAAGTTGTATCTGCATCCATAGCTGGAGGAAATACCATGGACAGATCCATGAAGTATTGAATCTCCATGGAGATCGATGGAGTATTGAAGATGTTATATATTTGGCTACTACTCAACAAAGCATACTCTGTTTTCAGATATTTCTACTAAAATCATAGAACGCAAGTGAAATCATAGGAGGTCTTATGATAGATGTGAACCTAATCATACAAGGTATGAAATGGTTAACCTCACTTTTTCCTCCCCACTATTGATCTAAATAACTTGCTTACAAAAGAGTGGACACACTACTTACTTCTATTATAACAAGGATAAACATTCTCCTTTACCCTCATGATACCACACTGTCTTTGCCTAGGAACAATTTTATGAATCTGATGGGTCTTATAGGTCAGTTATTATTATATTCAATTAAATGTTTACAATATTAAAAAAAACTTATCTTAAACTATTTCTTCTATTAAGTCAATTTATTCAGCTCACTTTAGGAGTATTTTGCTACTGACATTTTCACAGGCCCATAAGGATTTAATAAAATGCAAATCAAATTCTTATTCAGTTGTCCAACCCCCAGCTACCAAAGAAAGCAATGACTGTGCAGTCAGCTAGGGAAAAAAAAGCAACTGTAGTTGAGAACAGCAAACATCATCCTTTCCCAAGCATGTTAGATACAGAATGACAAAGTTATCAGTAGGTAGAACCCCCCCAAGCAGATTCATAAACAGGAAGCAGAATCACTCTGCTGCTGACTCTGATAGTAAATAAAGGAGAACCTCAAACCATGAAAGTTTCTTCAAATAGACATTTTGTATATGTCTTTGTATATACTCTAGTATATGTGTAACGATCTGGAAAAAGGCACAGGTCCTATCAAGATCTTTTGAAACCATTCATAACCACAGGAAGTATTACTTTCAACATCACTGTCTTCAAGCTCCAAAACCAATGACAGCTTAAAAAAAGATTAGAAAAATAGCATGTTATAGTTATGTTACATGTACTTCAAGCAATTACTAGACTATTTAAGTTCTATGATGTATGCATTTTTGTTATGCTTTTTAAAAAATGTCCAAAATGAGAAGCACAAGAATGATTACACCTATTGTTCATTAAGACATTATCTCAAAAATATAATTTAAAATGGAAGTGGGGAGGGGAAGGACTTGGCTGTGAAAAAAAATGTGACCTCTATTGATGGCAAAAACAATTGGTGTCCAAAAATTGGAGGATGAATTAATTGTGAGATATTAAAAATGATAAACATATACAAGGTAATTGCAAAACTAAATCAGAACCAGGACTGTATATATGGACTGGGACTGAAAAGAGAGAGAATAAAATCATAGGTATTTCAGTCAAATCTGAAGGTGAACCAGAATCAAAAGTGTTTTCTTTGCATATTTGCTATCTGTTAATCCATTTGATTCTACCTTATTGGAGACTAAGAATTATGTGTAGGGTTGCCCCCTATCTATGATATATCTATGTGATTGTCTTTGTTGGCAATAAACATTTGTAATAAACCTGGTTTTTTTACTTCCAAAATGATTCCTTTACTTTTTTTCCTGATGTAAAGCAGAACAATATCTCTTTTCACCTAATCAACCCATCAACAAGTATTTATTAAGTACCTACTATGTGCTACTACCCATCAACAACCACTGTAACACATTTCTAGAGAGCATCACTTTTCTCAACCAGTTTTAATTCTGATCGGGAAATAGCACTCTGTGTCACCATGTGATCGTCCACCTAATGAAGAGCAAGTATATACATACATTGTATCAGCAGTTACTTAACAGCAGAAAAAGACTGGACCTGAGAATTCACTGGTATAAAGAAATCCCAGAAGAATAAACCCCTTCTATGGGTGCTGATATTTTCTACTACTAATAATCTTAGATTTACAAGAGTTCTTACCTTTTTTTTTTGATCTCATGCATACCTTTGGCAGTGTGAAAAATCTTGTAGACCACTCAGATTAGTGTTTTTAAGTTGGCAAAATAAAACACATAGGATTACAAAATAAATTAATTATATTGAAATAGTTATTAAATTTTTTTTGAAGTTCTCACACCCCAAATTAAGAACCCTTATCTGGAAGTCCTAGAGCAGTAAGAAATTAACGAATTTTCCAAAGGTCAGCTGGTCAATGGTGAGACCAGAATGCAAATATTCCTGGATCTAAAACCATCTCCAATCCAATCTAATAAATATTTATCAACTACCTCCTATGTGCCAGGCACTATGCTAAGTTCTAGAGATACAATTAATAACTCTTTCAGTTCCTCTCAGGTACTTAATGAAAAGGTATTTAGTGAATATTCAACATTTTATCTATCATACAGTAAGTCAAAATCTACTCAACAGAACAGAATTTCCTTAATCAACATTTATCCCAGATGGACTCTCTTAGGTACTATCTGAGGATCTGAAGAGTTAGAAAGAAGAGGATACGTCATCACTGCCTTCTGGAAGTTCATAAGCAAAATAATGGATGAGATAGGACAGATACGGATGACAGTGCATAGAGGAACCATGCCTAGGAACAGTCACCTTTTGCTTATTGACTGAAACCCAAGCAGAAATGGAATACATATTCAACCACAGCTGTAGTTTTAGGCTGAAGGGATAGCTGCAGGATTGCAGATGAATGGTCTTTTAGAATCATTAATTTCCTTCACAGTTTAGATTAAATGTTACCTTCGAATGCCATCAAATGTTAGATGTGGTTGACTTCACTAGTTGCTATTGCCCTGTTCTCTCATCATCTTGTATTTACACATTTGATTTGTATATTTTTATTTATTTATATATCACATGTATTATACATGAGATAACATATATGTACAATGTAAGTATATATTTATGTGTATATATACACACACAAAAATCTGTTGACTGGAGGAACAAAGGAAGGACTCTTGAAGCAGCTGGCACCTAAGTTGGACCTTAAGGGAAAAGCTAGATCTCAATCAATTAAGAACCTATCAACTGCTAGGTATTGTGATATGCTCTAGGGATACAAAAACATAAGTGAAAATCCCTGCCCTCAAGGAACTTATATTCTCTTGGCAAAGAACTATACACACATACATATGCATATATGTATGCATATGCATTATACTCATGTGCATTATATGTACACATGTATATGTACACCTATACATACACAATACAAATGCACAGACACACACACAGATATATCTACTGGCATTGTGTACAAAGACCAAAGATGCAATGTTGTGTGTGCAGAAAAACAAAGAAGTCAGTTTAACTGAACCATAGAGTGTATTAAGGGAATTAATAGATAATAAAGTTCAAAAAGTAAGTTGAAATTAGGTTTTAATGGACTTATTATATACTAAACAGCTGTTTTTCTATAACCCTAAACACAGTGAGAGACTTAAGCATGTTAAGTGAAGGAGTGACTTGGTCAGACTCATGTACTTTAAGAAAAGCACTATGGCAAATATATATGGAAGATGGCTCGGAATAGGGAGATATGTGAGACAGAAATGCCAACTTGAGACTAATATGCCCATATTCTTGATTCAGAGATTCTACTTGACACATACCCCAAGGATATCAATCACAAAAAAAGGAAAGAAAAAGAAAGGGGAAGAAAAAAAGGGTTCTTATATATGCACCAAAATATTTAAAGCAGCATTTATGGTAGCAATGAATTAGAAACAAAGTACATGCCCATGTAATAGGGAAGGACTAAAAAAATCATGATACATGAGTGTATGGTAATATTAGTGTGAACATTATAATGGGCATGATGGCTATAGAGAAGCATGGAAAGACTTAAATGACAACTGATACAAAGAAACCGAAGCAGAGCTAGGAAAATAATATATAAAATCCCTATGACAATGCAAAAGGAAAAATAAACAATAATCCCCCAAACAAGTGAAAATATTTGTTACCAATTACAAAAACTAAGGTTGGCCTCAAAGAAATGGTAAGAGAAGACATTTCCCCCTGCTTATTTGCCAAAGTGAGAGGCCCACAGGGGTGAAACATTGACAATAATAGATTTTATTAATATATTGAAGGATTTCACTATTTAACCTTCTTGCTCTTAAAAAAAAATCATTATTGGGGCGGCCAGGTAGCACAGCGAGTAACAGCACCGGCCCCAGTGTTGGGATGACCTGGGGATTGAATCCAGGCTCAGACACTTAGCACCCACCCAGAAACACCTGTCTGTGTAACCTTGAGCAAGTTACTTAACCCCAATTGCTTTAAAAAAAAAAATCATTGTTATAAGGCACAGTTGTAGTATGGAGGAAGGGCAAAAATGCAGGTAATATGATATCAATAAAATATTTTTCAAAAAATCCAGGCAAAAGATGAGAGCATGAACTAGAGTGGTGTCTCACTGAACAGAGAGAAGAAGATGGATTAAGAGATGTAGTAGAGATGATATTGACAAGATTTGGCAACTCATTGGATATGTATGGTGAGGGAGAATGAAGTCAAGCATGTCCTTGTCACACATCTGGTTAATGGGGGAGATAATAGCACCCTCCAGAGAATGAACAATGTTAGAAGGGAGATGTGTTTTCAGGGAAAAGTAATGAGCTATTTTTGCCCAAGTTGAGTTAGAAATCCTTGTGGGAAATCCAGCTTGAAATGTCCAATAGGCAGTTGTTAGCATGGGATTAGAGTTCAGGAGGAAGATTAAGGCAAGATATGTAGACCTGGGAGTCATTTATATACCAATGATAATGGAAGCAATGAGAGCTGAGGTACTTACTAAGAGAGTGGGAGATATAGATAACCAAGCAGAGAAGACTAGAAAGGAATGGGTATACTCATAGAAAAAGAACAAAGAGAAAACAATGTCATGAATGAATGAATGAAAAGCAGTTAAACATTTTACTATGTGTTAAGTGCAGAACAGAGATAGCATATGAGAAGAGACAATGTTCAACAGTGATAAAAGTTGAAGAAAGACAAAGATAGACGAAAACTGAGAAAAGGCCATCAGACTTCCCAACTAAAAGATCATTGGAAAGTTTGAGGGGTATAGCTTCATTTGAATGGAAACCAGATTACAAAGAGTTGAAAAGTGAGTGAGAGAAGAGAAAGCAGAACCAATGATGGTCTTCCCCTGCTAGGTACCCCCTAGTCAAGAGTTTGTCTGTGAAAAGAGATGCATATAGCACCATAGCTTCTGGGGACAGTATGGTAAAGTGAGAGTTTGTTTTTTTGTTTTTCAGGACAGAGGAGATATGGACACATTTGTAAGCTATAGACAACAGGGAAGGAAATAATAATTAGAGAAACTAAAGATTGGAGAAGAGGAATGTTTGTAGGGACAAACTGCTGGAAGAAATATAAGGGGGTGAAATCAAAGAGGGACTGGCCTTGTTGAAGAGAGTCAACTCTCGATCAGAGAGACTAAAGGAATGGAAATTATGGGCCAGGTTGCTTACTGGGGTGGGTGGTGGGGATGAGAAAGGGAGAAGAGGAAGCTCACAGTAAGTGGTCTCAATTGTGAAAAAAAAAAACATGAAGGGAGGTCCTTAGCTAAAGAGTGAAGGAAGGGGTAGTGTTTGAAATTACAGTAGTGGGGCAGGGAAGGGTTGGAATGGTCTATTTGGAGATTGCAATAGAGTATTAACTAGGAAGAAATAAAAATATTGCCTTGTTGAAGTGAGTACCCAGTTTAGGTTACCTAGCCTATATCTGTAGTGACTTCTTACAGCTCCATTCAGTAGTAGGTAAGTGGTGAAAGACACTCAAATCACAAAAATCAGAGATCTGGAGAAAGTTTTATATTAGAAAGTATTTTCTGATATAAAAACAGAAAATAGCATGTGAAAATGCAAAGAGAACAGGAAGAAATAAGAAAGCAGAAAGTCCAGTTTGGTTGAAAGTAAATACATGACAAAGAAATTGGCTAAAATGTCCTTTGACCCAGAGATTCCATTGCATTATATAAACCCCAAGGAGCTCAATGGGAAAAAGAAAGGCTCATATACACCAAATACTTGTAGTAGCACACTTTTTATGGTAGAAAAAAGAGTAGCTATCCATCAACTGGAGATTGGCTAAGGCAATTATAGTACATAAAAATATGAGAAAATTACTCTGTTGTAAGAAGTGACCAGCACCATGAATGGAAAGAGATATAAATTAATGTGAAGTATAGCCAGAAAAGCAACATGCACAATGGCTATAGCAATATAAATTGAATGAACAACAACAAAACAATTGTTACTTAATGTTGCAAAATTATAATAACCAGGCTTGGCCACAAAGAAAAATAATGAGAAGATATCTCCTCCCTATTCTTTTTCAGAAGAGGGAATCTATTAAGTGTGGAATACCTATAACTTCAAAATCTGGGGATATATTGATTAGTTTTGTTGAATATTTTTCCTTTCTTTTTATTATAAGGGATGATTCTCCCAGGCTGGGGGTGGGAGGTCAGGAGAAGAATATAGTGGGAAATGTAAATGAGCTAAAAAAAAAAGCAATAAAAATCTATTCTTTAAAACAGAACCCCAGTGAATGAATGTAGTGTAGAATAAAACTGATAAACTAGGCTAAAGACAAACTACAGGCCTGCTGCTTTAACATATAGGCAGTAGGGAATTACTGAAGGTTTTGGATTAGATTATTTTGTTAACTGTGTGGAGGATGAATAGAACAGGGAAGAGACTACTGTCAGGGACACTAATTGCAAAAGATAATGGGTGGGGGTAGAAAAGAGGTTATTAGAGAGGTAGAATCAGTAGGGACATAATGAACAAAGAGTCAACAATAAATGAAGTTTTGAGTCTGGGTGACTAGAAAGATGGAAATCATCATCATCCTTCAACAAATGGAAATCAAGAGGAAAAGTGTTGTTTGTTTTTGGAAGGGCTGCAAGGATGAGGAATGATAATTCACTTTGGCGCATGTTGTGTCTGAGTTGCCAGGACAGGCAGGCAGAGATATCCAATAGGCAGTTGGGAATTTATAACCAGAGCTGAGAAAAGTCAGGACTGCCAATCAAGTATTGGACATCCTCTACATATAGGTGATAACTGAAGTCACTGGAGTAGATAAGGTCAGCAAGCTTAGAAGCCCTTCAAAGTCACCTGGAGAAAATTTGAAAAAATAAGTAGAAATATACTCTGGTGATAGAATTAAACTAAACATACTTGGGGATAAGGAAAAGCAGGGTAAAGTCAATTCTCTCAGGGACAAGGGTGGTTTTAAATGTAACAACAACTGGACAGAACTATTCCAATTATCTCAAAAAAACTCATTTTTTTTCCTTCCTTTGGCAGCAGTTCAGAAATCTGTCATTTTAGATATTTGCATTATTACTTGTATGATTACTTAATCAATAGGGTTTCTACTATTATAAAGAGCTAAGGCAAGCTTCAGATGAACCTGAAAAATTATATATGAACAAACCACTGTTACATTAAACCCAGATTAACCTGAGCAATAATTTCCCATTTTTTCATGATGGCAAAGGCAAAAATGGGTGGTCCAGATATATGATTTTATGGGTTAAGAATTTTTTTTTCTATTTGGAGGGGGGAAAGGCAGGGCAATTGGGGTTAAAGGCAGAACAACTGGGGTTAAGTGGCTTGCCCAAGGTCACACAATTAGTATGCCTTAAGTGTCTGAGGCCAGATTTGAACTCAGGTCCTCCTGATTCCAAGGTCAGTGCTCTATTCACTGTGCCACCTGGCTGCCCCAAGGTGGAAAGGTGCCTTTATGTGGAAAATCTAGCACCCATGCAGATCTGTACTAAATTACAACTTCAGGGTTTGGGAATATACCTCCCGCCACTCATCCCTCTCCTATGCATCCTCCATATACTTACCAAAATAATCCAATCCCAAATCCTCAGAGTTTCCCTATTACCTATATATTAAAATACATATTGCCCGATGCTTTAGGCTACCCATAGTTTGTTTTCAACCTAGCTGATCATTCTTACTCTACACTACTTTAATTCACTCAGTTTCTTTCTTACAGAATAGAGACTGTTTTGTTTTTGTATACTCAGCACCTTGCACAGAGCCAGGCACTGAGCAGTTGCTTAAGGAATGTCTATTGATTGGAGAGTTGCCTGAGGTTTGCCCATTGTCACCCTCCTCCTACCAGTCAGAATCAGGTCTTCCTAATTCAGAGAGCTTGGCAATCTCTCTGCTAAGGATGTTATCTCTGCCCCCACCCCTAAATAACACCATAATAATACAACAAAAAGAACTTGAATATTCAATAATTGTAGTGTGTCACCTTTTAATCTGGGCTATTAAGATTTTATTTAGAAAGAACACTTAATTCCATAAATTCATTTAGCCACTCTTTTGATTCATGGATCATAAACAAAGTTTGCTATTTTTATTCTTTTCTGGAAAAAAAAAAATCTTTGGCTGTGTGACTTCCGCTTCTGCCTCCCTCCCTCTTTTCTTTCTCATTTACTCTCAAACAAAATTCCATAGATAAATATCTTTAAATGCCTATATATTGCAGCAAGCTATTTCCATTGGGGGTTTTGCCCAGAAAATATTTTCAAAATCCTGACTGGAGACTGAGGACTTGAATAGTCCAAAGCTAAAAGCTGCAGAGCTAAAATCCCACCAAACGAACACACACTAGGTTTAAAGGGTGTGTTACAAGTTAGGACCCAAAGATAAATGGAAAATGTTGAGATGGTGTAGCCTGAACTGTTCTGAAATGAGTCCAGCTTGTGTTCTGTCTGCATTTCTATAAAGTTACCATGGAAATGAGATCAAGCCTGAACAAAGAAAAACAAAGGCTACCTTTAAATGAGTAACTGAAAATGACGACTAAGGGAATGCGGGGCTTCTGCCAGCCAGAATGGTTTTGTTTGGGAGAAATGCGATGAAATTGTACTTCTAAAACTGATAATTGAACCTCTCTTTCCATTGGGATAAATAAATGATGCATCACAATTATGTATTTTCTGTAAAAAACTGTCTGGTCATTTCAAACTTCTAAAAAGTAGAAATTGTACTTTTTGTTACAATGTAGCAGAGGTGACCAAGTGGTACAGGAGGAATACTGCTAGACTCAGGATGACCTGAATTCAAATCCAGCCTCTGATCTTATTAGCTATGCGACCCTAGGCAAATCATTCAACCTCTCTTCACCTAAGTTCCCTCTTCTGTACAATGTGGGTAAATAAGAGCACAGGGTTGTTGTAAGAATCAAGTAAAAGAATACAGCAAACCTTATAGTGCTATATAAATGCTAACTATTATTATTATGGTCGTTGCTATATTATGTCATCTTCTAGCTCAGGAAATATTTTAATAACATGGAGAAACATCATAGTAAATGCTTTTAAAAAACACTGTTTCTATTTATAATACTAGTACTGTTTACAGCAAAAGAATGTTGTGAATAAAACTCTGTGTAAACTGTAAAGCCCTCTATAAACATTAGATATGCTACTACTGCTAACAAAATGATATAACAAATGAAAAATAACTGGAGTGGGAAGAAGCATGGGAAGGGAATTTGTTGTTGTTCAGTTTTGTCCAACTCTTTGTAACCCCATTTGGGGTTTTCTTGGCAAAGATACTGGAGGGGCTTGCTATTTCCTTCTCCATTTCATTTTACAGGTGAGGAAACTGAGGCAAAGAGAAGTGACTTGTCCAGGTCACACAGCTATTGAATGTCTAAGGCCTGGCACTCTATCCACTTGCAAAGGTAATAGGAATCTGAAGATCTTCCCAGCCCCTTGATAGGCTTAAGTGAATCTAAGAAGCTTCCCTGATTTGAAAATATACTCTGCCCCCTAATAGGCTGAATGTGGTCACATGGAGCCTGCAGCAGGGAGGCTTGTTTTTCAGGAATGCCCACACCTTGCTGCTTTGTGATTGGGCAGTGGGTCAAAAGGATTGTCACATTCTCTGACCCAGGAGAAGGCTATATATACCCTGACGTGAGGTTTTGCTTTGGGGCTCACTTTGGGAAGAGTTGTGTGATTTGGCCAGATGAGACTCTGAGCAGCTGTTGAGGACACCCTGCCCCTCCACTCCCCTCTCACCGCCCCTTGAAAACATGGATGTTGATGCTTCCCTCTCTGGTAACTAACTAGGTATGGATGTAATGGTCAGACAGCTGGAAGCCCTGTCTGCTGATCTTTACTCCGTATTTTTTTTTGTCTTCTTTTAACTTCTGTTTGTATTCTCTGAAGTTCAGGGTGCTGACTTTTTCCCCTGAACTAGGTAAATGATATATGTTTGATTAAAGTAAGATTGTTAACCCTTTTTGAGTTGCTTTCCTTTAGAACAACAGATCTAGAAAAATCTGTGCCAGCAGCCATCCTGGGGATGCTAGGTGCTGCACTACTGCACCAGAGATCATCTAATCCAAGCTACACATGAGCAGCAATTTTTCTGTCAGTATCTTTGACCTGTGTTTGAAGATTTCCATTGTTCCCCTTTCCCCTGAATCCCAAGAGAGCCCATTTCCACTTTGGGACACCTGTAATTGAAGGGAAGGTTTTTCCTTATATTGATTCAAATCTCTGTCACTATTATCCATTGCTCCTAGTTCTTCCTTGTTAGGGCCAAACAGAATGAAGTTAAATCTTTATTCTACCTATTAACTCTTCAAATACTAGAAGACAGCTTATCTTGAATGATCACCTAATTCTTCTTTCTTCTGATCTTCCTTTGTATGTCAGGGTTCCCAGGCTCCCAAGAAAATCTCATCACACTTTTCTGAACTAACTCCAGCTTGTGGAATCAATGGGATTCTAAAATAGGATGCCCAGAATGAAAACATAATACTTCAGACTTAGTCTCTACTGAAAAAGTACAATGAAATGATAGCATTCTTTTTTGTGAACATGATGATTTCATCATTTGTAATAAGAATGTAAATTTTAAAGATCTTCCCTGCCCCTAGGCTAATGTGCACCTGAAGCCTGGGGTGGGGGAGGCTTGTTTTTCAGTAGATACTTCTTGATTGGCCAGTGAGTCAATAAGGTTGTTACATTCTCTGAGCCAGGAGAAGGCTATATAAGCCCTGATGTGTAGCTTTGTTTTTGGGACTCACTTTGAGAAGTGTTCTGTAATTTGATCTGAATTCTGGGAAGCCGTTGTTGAGAGTCCCCCCGGCTTTGAAAAACCCAGAATGTGGAAACCCAGATGTTGACTGGGTATGGATGTAATGGTTGGACAGTTTGGAAATCTGTCTACTTGATGTTTCTGTCTTGATAATTATGCCTGTATACTTTGAGGTTCAGGGTGCTGACCTTTTCTCCTGAACAAGGTAAACGATATATGTCTGACTGATTAAAGTAAGCTTGTTAACCCATTTTGAGTTGCTTTCCTTTAACAAAGCAGATCCAAGAACCTGTATGGGCAGCAAACCCTGAGGACGCGCTTGGGGTGCTTGCTGCTACATCATTATGAAATGTTACATACCTCTTATGTGAGAACTAACTTAGCAAAACTCAAGAAATTCATCATTAGAGGTAGGGTGATATAGTAGAAAACACACTGGCTACAGAATCAGAGGACCTGGGTTCAAATCCCTCCTCTAGAATTTAGTAAGGGTATGATTTTGGGCAATTCACCTAACCACTTAGGAAAACAGTTTTGTCATCTGTAAAATGGGGGTCTAGGATGAAATGAGGTACCTTTCATCTTTTGACCTATTTTCCAGTAAACTCTTAAAAATCATCTACTATGTGACCTGCATTAGTGGATGGAGCATCCACCTTGACAAAATCATGGGTCCTTGAAGTAAGGGAAAGAGGTTCTATGGAAGATTTTTTGAGAATAGATGACAATGATCTGATTAAACATGTGAATATTTTGGTCATGGTGTGAAGGATGGATTGGATAAAGGAGAAATTAGAGAAGGCATGACCACTTAGGAGGCTACTACAACCATATATGTGGAAAACAAAGAAAGCATAAAGTACGCCACTGCAAATAGTAACAGAAAGAAGACAGAAGCAAAAGATGTTACTGGGATAGAATCAGTGGAATTTATCAAGGAAATTAAGGTAGCAAGAGAAGGAAAAGAAAGAATCCAAGACAACTTGAAGATTTCAAGGCTGAGTACTGGGGAAGATGGCATACATAGGGAAGTGAGAAGGAACATTTTTTTTTCTTGCAGGAGAAGATGACAGTTTAGTTTATGTATCTTGAGTTTGAGGTGCATGGAACACAGCTAGGTGGAAATGACCAATAGCCATTTAAAAATGAAAAAAAAAAATGGCAATCAGGATGGAGAAAAGGCCCAGTGATCCAAATTTGAGAGTCATCTTTAGAGAGGTCATGAATAAAGTCATGGTAGGGGATGAGCTCAACAAAGGTGATCATGTAGAATGAGAAAAGGATAAAGATTAGAGATGGAGAAAAAGCCCCATACTTGGGAGGACAGGATGAGGAAAAGGAACCGGTGAAAGAGATGGAGAAGTGATGAGGAAGGTAGAAGAACAGGAAGGAGACTGTGGGCAAAAGTGTCAAAGGCTATGGAAAGTTTAAGAATAAGGACAAGGATGAGGATTTGGCAATTGGGAGGGCACTGATAACCTTGCAGAGAACAGTTTCAATGCAGTTTGGAGACTGGAGCCATCCTCCCTGGCAAATCATTTGGTCACTTTAAGGGAGGGGGACTTATGACTTCAATTCTTATTGGAAAACTTCCTCTACCAATATAGGTCAGCACCTTCTCTGAAACTTAATACTAGAAGATCCATCAAATGACACAAATTTGAAAAAAATAATTTATGGTCATCTCTCCTATTTGTGCAAATGCACTTTAAATACAAATAATTACAACCACATATTATAATTTCACTTTGAATTTTTTTTCATCCTACTATTTTCTTTGCCTTATGGAATACACACACACATATACATATATGCATATATGCACAAATTATATATGTGTGTGTGTGTACACACACACACACACACATTTCATCAGCTAATGCAGCTTGATGTTTTGAAGCATTCTTAGATTCTGGTCTTCTATTAATGGCTGTAGAGAATTGCTCATCTGAAAGGGTTGGAAAATGACCTCCACATTTTTGTCTTTGTGGTCATAGTGACAAGAAGGCATATTATATTGTGGAAAGAGAACTGTACCAGGAGAGATGAGCTTGAATCCCACCTTTGAAATAAGCCACATGACCTCAACAAATTCCCTTCATCTATCTGGGTCTCGGTTTCCCTATTTAGAAAATGGTTAAACAATGGTTAATAGAACAAATTTTGGACTTGAAGTAAATAGGGGCATTAGAATACTGCTTCTGATACTCTCTCTGTGACTGTGGGTAAATCCATCACCTATCTGAGCCTCAGTATCTTCATCTATAAAATAGGGACAATAATTTCTCTCATATTTACCTTCAGGATTGTGGGAGGATCTGATGAGATAAGTTTTGCCAACATTAAATAGCTACATACATATACATAAACATAAAAACACACAACCCTTTTTGGGGGTGAGGAGGATTTCATTGTATAGGAAATTTTGTATAGTTCTCAAAGTGTGGTCTAGGGGCCCATAAGGATTCCTAAGACGCTTTCAGGGGGTCCTGAAGGTCAAAACTATTTTCAAAATAATACTAAGATATTTTAGTATAAATTGAAGGTAGCTAGGTGGTGCAGTAGATAGACTGATGGATATAAACAAAAGTTCTTTGGGGGTCTCAAAAATTTTTAAGAAAGCAAAGGGGAGGGGCGGCTGGGTGGCGCAGTGAGTAAAGCTCTGGCCCTGGAGTCAGGAGGACCCGAGTTCAGTTCCCGCCTCAGACACTTAACACCCATACAAAAAAACTAGCTCTGTAACCTTAGGCAAGTTACTTAACCCCAATTGCCTTCCAAAAAGCAAAAAAAAAAAAAAAAAGAAAGAAAGCAAGCAAAGGGGTCATCAGACCAAAACGTTTGCATATCTCTAGTGTATGGAACTCCCAACAAAGAAACTCATTCTACCAATGTGGATCAAAACTATTCTGCAAATAATTATTTTAGAGAATTTGCAGGGACACTGAGAACTTAAGTGACTTGCCCAGATACCACAGTGTCAGAAACAGGACTTGAACCCATGTCTATTAGATTCTAAATCCAGTGGCTTTCATCCACACTATATGTTGCTGTCTTTCAAAGGGCTATATAAATGTTTGCTATTATTTTTCCTATGGTCTCTACAACCTTAAATATTCTATGATAACTCTATATAGTTTCCTCCTTTTCTTCCTTTCTTTCCTATCTCAGGAACATCCTGCTCGAGGCTTGTAAGTAGGCAGAGTAAACAGTCTTTGTGGTCGGAGTCATGGAAGGGCCTCCAGACCAAAAGTATCTCCCCCACAGTGAATGAAATTCTTTATTTCACTTTGTACTGCTCACTGAAGTGTCACCCAGATGCCTCCCTTTGTATCAACATGTATCATCCCAGCAGGATGGCAAACATAAACACACACAGACACAGATGGACAGACAGACACATACATACCCCTACTTTTAATCAGAGGCTTTCCTCAAATCAGAATTTTCAAATGTGAAGAAACCCAGTAATCACCTCTCTGGTCTAATTTCCCTCCCCCTATTAAATGCTACCAGCAACTAGTAGTTTTTATAGGCAGAGTCACAAGAGGAAAAGGAAGGAATACTTTTGAAGCATGGAACATTCCCAGAAAAGGCAGTCCTGAGCAGGACATGGAAACAGCAGCCTCTGTGATGCCAGAGGAAACAGAAGAGCACCGTTTTGGAGGAAAGTTAGGCAAAAGGAAGGAAGAAGGAATGACAGAAAAAAAAACCCAACAAGTATTTATTAATCGCCTACTATGTGCCAGGGTAGTGTGCTAAGTATTTTCAAATATCTCATTTGATTCTTACCACAACCCTGGGAGGTGGGTGCTACTATTGCCTCCATTTTACAATTGTGAAAACTAAGGTTAAGGGATTTCCTCAGGATCATATGCTAGGAAAGGGGGAAGAGAGCTGCCTAAGGGCAAAGTTGAGGGACTAGGCAGGAAAATTTCCCAACTTCATAATTTTGTCTACCCTGGCTCTGACAACATCAGTTAGCGTCGTTCTGGGAAGCACAGGATTCTCTTACCCAAAGGGTCTAGTATTTACTCAGGCAATGACCAAGATTTCCTGGTTGAAGATAAGATCTAGATGGCAATGAATGACTCATGTTGTCTCCCACTGCACATTTAATGTGGATCACCAAGGAATTTTCCTGTTTAACTAAGAAGCTTTGTAGACATCCCTAACCCATAAATTTGTTTTTACATATCATGGTCATCAGGACCTGAGCTAAAGCTCTCTTCCTGAGGCATGCAACTTCTTGTTAAAGAGAGTAAAATGATAGAAAATGAAGTAAGCAAACTTCTTTTTCACTTTGTGATTTTAAATCATTTCTATCTTTTCAGAATTAAGAGATGTTTGTGTTCAGTAGGTCTTAATAGCTACAGGTTAAAATCCTTGTGTCTGATGAGGCCCTGCAGCAACACATTCCACTCAGGTGTGTCTTGGTTTCTGAAAGAACAAGTTTGGACACTCCCATGAAAATAAGCTTGTATTTCCGCAGTTTCTCCTCAGAGGAAGCAGTTAGGAGAAGTGAAAATAGTGAAAATTTGCAGCTCACACCCTCTAGCTGATTTTCAGTGTTGATAAATAACATGAAGATGATAAAGGAATTAAGATTATAATTTTTTTTTTTTTACTCATTAAAAAAGGACTGACAGGTACCACAAAAAGACATGCATTCTCCACCCTTTCCAGTTTTCAGGGAAGGAGAGGATTGGACTCTATCCAAAGGGCTTTGTCTAGCAGGGATCAGAGCACAGGATTTTTATTCTAGTCAATTACAAGTGCAGGGTTGATATCTCTCCAGGCCTAATGCTAAAACTCCTTGGTTTGTTTTTTCTTCAGTAAAATTTGTTAATCTAAAAAGTATACTGAGGATGCTTATTTGAAAACCCTTTGCAATGAGGCAAAGGATCCTTCTTAAGTTAAGTCCTAGGGAATTTGCCAGAAGGCACAGGCAAGTAAAACTACCGAAGGTCACAGGATCTCAGATTTACAACAAGAAGTGACTTTAGAGATCATTTGGTCCAACTCCATCATTTTACAATTAAGGAACCCGAGGACCATAGAGACTTTCATGAGATCACAGGGGTAATGAGTAGCAGAGTTACGGCTCAAACCCGAATCCTCTTACTTGACTTTAGTCCTTTTCCACTGCATATCTTTCCTAATACAAATACAAGACTGCATCATGATACTTTTGATGGTAATTTTAAAAAAATCCAAAGGTCACTAGCCAGGTATTCAAGATCAGAGGACAATTTTCCGAGAGAGACTTCAACGCCTTGACGTCTACCTTAACCACTCACTAAATTTTTTAAACTCTTCTTGAACACTACTCCGGAAAAGATGAACATCAATCAAGTTCATTCCCTAACATCTCCATCACTGCTAATTGCCAACACATTCTAAGCAGGCCTTTCCGTTCCGGGTCGTCGTTAACAAGAAACTGCAGTTGGAGGCACGTTGCCACTATCTGTGCTCCGTCTACGTTATCACAGAAACGTGGGAACGATTCTTCCCTCCTGGAGTTTACAGAAGCCGAATATGGTCAACAATAGGGAGAAAGCAGAGGGGAAGGAACAACTTCCTTTTGCCATACACTGATTAAGAAGCCGTCTGTTTTCCAAAGTCACGCCAGGGAGGAAACACCTACAAAGCGTCTGGGAGATAAGGAAAGAGTAAAGGCGACTTCTCTCCTTGGGAGGCCCGGACGTAGAGGGCAATGGGTCACCGGTTGGTTTGCAAAGCAACAAGCAGCCTCTGTCGGGGAGACGGCTGGGCGAGGAAGGACTGGCTCGGGTGGGGGTGGGGGGGCAGTCTGCGACTAAGGAGCCAGCTCCTGCCTGCCCGCCAGCTCCTTCCTTCCATCCCTCGGCACTCTGGCACCTCCACTGCTGAGGCGGAGAACAGGCGGCGGGCCGGGTCTGTAAGTGACCGCAGCACCTGTCAGTCTTAGCCTGGAAAGTTTCCTTTAAAAACAACGCATGTAATCGCAGAAAAGTCTAACCAAAAGGTATCTGATAGCCTCGAAGCCCATCCACCAACCCGCTTCCCATTTGTCAAAAGAAAAAAGGAAAGTGGTGGGGAGAGAATGGGTAAAGTAGGTGGAAAGGGGAGTGCAAAGTTGATAAGCACAAAAGGTGTTGCAGGCAGAAGGCTGGGGGGGGGGGGGGGGGGCTGGGTGTAGGCAGGTAATAGGATTTTAAATCTTTTCCAAAGCCTCTCTTTCGCTTGCATGCCCAGAACCCTGGGGAAACAATCGGTTGCAGCAGTTCTCAAGAAAATTCCGCTGAAACTTTCGGATTATCTGTCTTTTCATCCCCTATTCCAGTCCCGGTCCGAGAAGGGATATCCTGGTCCCCTCAGGAACTCTTTTCCCCAAGATCACGTTTGTACCCCAGCTCCCTCTTTCCCGAGCTGGCAAAAAGTATCTCTCGCTTTATAAAAAAAACAAAAACAAAACCTGCAGACATCAAGACTTTTGCTTACCTTGACTGAGAAGCATCAGCGCGCCCCAGTTTCTGACTTCTCCCATCCTTCCAACCTGGTATCTGGGGCGAAAGCAGCACGTAGGTGTACACAAAAATGCCCTGGCAGAGGACTAAAAGAAAGGGAAGAAAGTCCCGAAGTAGCCCCTTTCAACTCTCTCTCTCCTAGCAGTGGGCTAGAAGTTGACTCGAGAAAGAGGGAAAAGTTGCCTGGGACCAGGCTGGACATTTGCATTGCAGCAGCCCAGGAGGGGGTGTCGGTCGGGACACCAGCCAAGAAAGCAATCAGCCGGCCCCGCCCCGGCCCGGCCCGGCCCGCCCTCAGCGCTAGATCTACCCGGGGCCCCTCCCAACAATCACTCACACACACCCTCCTCCTTCCCCACCCCACAAACCCTGACCTAGTGTCTGAAGTGGGGAGCTGAATTTCGAACTCTTCCGCACTCCTTCATGGGCTGCTAGGTCAGTGCCTTTTTTGCTCTTGAGGACAGAGACAGTTTTCTGGACAACCTTGTGTGCAAAGAAAAAACTGGTCGGGAAAAACAAGAAGTAATTAACTGTTAATTCTCTTTTCTCTCAGACCCCAGACTCCTTCTACCAACTTGGGCCTTGAGTTTTTAGGAGAAAAGTTTTGCCCCTTAACCTTGCTACATCAAAGTGAGGGGGGGAGGGGAGGGAAGAAACAATTTTTCTTTCACCTGGTTTCAAATTCTTCCTTAGGAGAGTCTGGGAGGAGGCTATCCTTGTCGCTCTCTTTCAGGGAAGTGGGTGGAGAAGAGGACCGAAATAAACATACAATGACCAGGTTAGGAAACCAAATACGACAGCCTTAGAGCAGCTGGAAAAGAAATATAGGTGCCCTTTAGGCTAGGGCATAGTAATTGAGTTTTACAAAGCACCAGTCATGATAGACATTTCGTGCTGCATTTTATTTAGATTGATCTGTTCTTTAAGAAATCTGGAAGTATAATGGAGAGATATCCCTGCCTCTAGGTTCAGAGAACCTGGGTTCAAATCCCACTTGTCATGAATTCAGCTTCTGATGCTCACCAGTTTTGTGACACTGTCCAAGTGCTTAAACTCTCTGGGTCTCCATTTCTTCATCTGAGTCCTTTCAGTGCAATCCCCTCCCTTTAAACACATCAAGAGAGCAATACTCTTGAGGCTGACCCCAGAGACAAAGTTCTTTCCATTAAATCCTGCTTGTATCACTGGCTCTCAATTAATGCAATTCCACATTTTGTATTGTATAAAATTCCACACTTTGAATTGTATAAAAGTTTTTGATTTCTGTCTTAAGAAATGTAACACCGTGGGGTGGCTAGGTGGCACCCCGAATAGAGCTCCGGCCCAGGAGTCAGGAGGACTTGAGTTCAAATCTGGCCTCAGACACTTAAGACAAAAACTAGCTGTGTGACCTTGGGCAAGTCACTTAACCCCAATTGCCCTGCAAAAAAAAAAAGAAATGTAATACTTCACATGTTATTCTACTTTCTTTTGTTAAAGCAGTGTGGGAGAGTGGGGGGGGGGGAAGCATTATGTATGTGCCAGGAGAATCAAACTACCACCACCTCCTTCTCTCATACCCCAGGGGAGACATTCTAGGACCCTGAAATAGCACCACTCCTCACAAAATGGGGCCTGCTTCCAATTCAAGGTGACCACCACCTTCATACCACCAATACCAACTGTTGACCAACTGCTGCTGACAGATAAACAGGCCCAGAAGCCTCAGGAATAGCAGCACCCCTCAGACTACCTGCCTAAAGTCCATGTAGCCATCATCCAGGGTCACAACATTTATGGAGATATGATTTGGCAACTGCTTTTGAAGGTGCTGCAGCTTCCCCATCTTTAGGAAAAGCATATTCTTCCCACCAAAGTCCTTGGCACTCTTTTTTTTTTTTGGAGGACGATTGGGGTTAAATGACCTGCCCAAAGTCCTTGGCACTGTTAAGTGGTTCAGTATCAGAAATGTGTACTAGTTCATCAGTAAGAGGAGATACTGTTAAACCAAATCCTAAGGACCATGACTGGCAGCTGAAACATCCTTTATGTGTTGGCTTCCAATTTGCACATAGTGAGTAATTAATAAGTACTTTTTCATTAATTCATTTGTGTTAAAACAATTATCATTCTTCCAAGTTCACAGTATATTATAAATTGTGATTTGCTAACAAGTAGCAATGGTTCTAATGAGATAATCAAATCTTTAAAGAAATATAGTTAGAAAGTCATTATTATCATCTCTGACAACAATAAATACATGCTGCTTTCTTCTTACACTAAACACTGGAAACAGGATTCAATTCAGCAAACATATAACCAACACAAAGCAATGGTTATAAAGCACTAGGTTATGGATAGGGTTTATAGTATTGTTAATCTGGAATCACAGAATCATAAAATGCTCAAGGGGGTAAGGGGTTCTCAGATGTCAAAATTAGTTCAAATCTCTTATTTGGCAGAATTTGTGAAATCAAATTTTGTTTTGTTTTTACCTTGGGATTATTGTGAAGGATAAATGGAAAAATGTAGACAAAATGTTGCAAAACTTGATTCCCCTAATTCAAGAATGGGTAACCTTTGGCCTCATCACATGTGACCCTCTAGGTTTTCAAGTGTGGCCCTTTGACTGAATCCAAACTTCGAACAAATCCCCTTAATAAAACAATTTGTTCTGTAAAACTTGGACTCAGTCAAAAAGCCACATTTGAGGACCTAGAAGGACACGTGGCCTCAAGGCTGTAGATTCCCCACTCCTACCTTAGTTGTTAATGAATCTCTGTCTCTCTCCCTCTATATGTGTGTATATATATACACCAAATAGTATTTACATAACTGAGTTCATATTGTTTTCCCAAGTGCAAGGGTTCCCAAACAATGCTCCCTGGGTTGTTGCAGTGAAATCACAGGGTCCTTAGAAGGTATTTTAAATTTTCAAGAGAAACACAGTGCTTACTGAATCCCAATTCTTTTTGTGCAATCATATCTTTGCAAAACTGAGTTTTCAGCAAGTAGGGCTCAAAAATCAATGGAGAACAGGAAATGAGGTTGTTAGTGCCCGATCTGATTGCAATATTTGCAAAGCTGTGCAATGTCCTACCAATACCCATATTTCCCATTAGTAAGTAAATGTGGAAATTTATAAATGGCATAAAAATATTATTTTTTCTCTCAATTATGTGTATTTTTTAAAGCAACTACTGTGTTGTTAGGGCATAAAATCTTTTTTAAAATTATGTATACCTAACTACTTAATGTAACTGTTGAATTTCTTTTGGTCTTAGGGTACTGTATAGTAAAAAAAAAAAATTAGAAACCTCTGCTCCAGAAGGATGTAAACTCCTTGAGGGCAGGGACTGGTGTTTCTTTTTTTTTTTTTTAAACCTATTGGTATAATTAACTAATAAGTACTAGATACTTTAAAAAGTTTCTTGAATTTAAAATATTTGATGGAACGGTTTTACTTATAAGTGCTGCCAGCTATTACTAGAGATAAAACAAATATAACCAATAAGTTTCCTCTTTGCCTTTGTTTAGTTTAAGTATTTGCTTACTAACTCTGACACATACACACACTGACCTTATGGTGCTTTCTTATGACTTTCTTAGAATACTCACTCCCTTACTAATACTTCCTATATATTGCCTCACAACCCTTAGATAGTGGGTCACTAATACTGACACACATCCTGGTCTTCTGATAAAGGCTTGACACACCTTGTGGTGTCAGACTTCAGAACACTGAATATCATTGTTTTCCTTTTGACTCATTCATTCAGTTCCATCTGGAACAAATCCCTGCTCTAGGAAAAGGAACAGTTTCCTCTGTGTATGGAAGAATTATATTAGAACACTGGACTTAAGTGTCAGAAAGACCTCTCCCATCTCAGACACTTGCTGCCTTGAACAACCACTAAACTATCTTCAGCCACAGTTTCTCCTTCCATGTCATGAACATTTGCTAATTACTGCCTCTGTGGCCTTGGCCATGTTACCTTTTCCCCATCAGCCTCAGTTTCTTCATCTATAAAATGAGGAGGTTGGCCTAGGTAGCTCATAAGGTCCCTTCCAGCTCTCAATCTGTGATGCTATGAAATATAATACTCAAAGCACAGGAGTTTTGTGAGGATTATTTGAGATAGTATCCGTAATGTGATTTTTAAACTTTAAAGGAGAATACAAATATCAACTATTATTTATTTTGTCTTGTGTTACAGAGAGAAATGTTTTTCTATCTTGGCTTATGTCATCTGAATGAAACACATCAGCATGGCATGGCATTTAGAGATCAATTAGTTCAATCTCCCTCCATTATAGAAGATGATGTGAAGAAATTGACTGGGTTGCCCATGGTCACATGGCTGGTTTTCAAAGCCCAGTTTCAAAATCAAGTTTCATGGCTCCAAGTCAGTAATACTTTCCATTGTGTCACACTGCAGGTCACTGGAATCCTGAAAAGAAAGGACCCATGGATTAATACCAGGGGTGGTGAACCTGAGGCCTCAAGGTCACATGTGACCTTCTAGGTCCTTGATGTAACCTTTTGACTGAGTCTAAGTTTTACATAACAAATCCTTTTATTAAGGGGATTTGTTCATTGAAGTTTGGATTCTGTCAAAGGACCACACTTGAGGACCTAGGGGGCCACATATGACCTTGAGGGTGCAGGTTCCCCACCCCTGGATTAAACTTTCTACTTGAACTAAACTCCCTCTGAACAGTTCGATTCCTTGGACTTCCAAGTTGTTAGGTTATGATAGAACTATAGTAGAAAGTAATTTTCAAGGATGAAAAATTTTAAGAGAAAAAGAGATGAAGCCCAATTTCTGCATATATTAGCCCAAAAAATACTTTAACAATACAGTGGTATGGTTTTACAATCTCTGCCCTCTTTCTCTGTATTTGTTGATGGTGAAGATCAGTGTTTGTTTTGGTAATTGCTTTGTTTTGGCAGATGTTTGGGGAATTTGAAATGTTTTGTTTTCTTCTGAAGGACTGTTTGGGACATGCCATATAAGAAAGAAAAAGGGATGTTGTATAAGACACTGTACTAGGTGCTAGGGTCAGGAATAGGGACTAGCCATGATTTCGTTGTTATGAGGAAACATTTTCTGTCCAAAAAGGTTAGCACCTTCTCTGCAGTTTGTAGTCTTAGAGAGTTTCCTAGAATACAGAGAAGTGATGTCCTCAGAGTCCTAAAGTCAGTATGTGTTAGAGGTACAGTTTGAACCCATTTAGGATTTCCTGATCCTGAGCCTACCTCTCTATCTCCTCACAGACAATATCTCTTTAAGAACAGGCAACAAAGGCAAAACAAACAACAAAAACCATTCCCTGTCCTCAGAGATCTAAATTCAGTTGAAGTCATTCACCATATAACAGATAAATGATATACAAGATAGTTTAAGGGAGAGAACACTAATGTCTAAGAGAATCAGGGAAGACTTTCTATAGGAAGTGATGCCTGAGCTAAGATTTGCATGAATCCAGAGATTATAAAAAGTAGAGGCAAGAAGGGAATGTCTTCCAAGCATGTCTAAAAGCATGGAGATGGGAGGATTGTTGAGTTTAGGGAACAGCAAGTACAATAATTTGGTTATAACATATATATATATATACATATATATAACATTATATAATAAGAAAGTGTAATAAACCCAAAGAGATAAGCTAGAGGGAAATTGAATAGGGCTTTAAACATGTCAAACTGATTGATTTGTATATTATCCTTGTGACAGCAGAGAACCGATGAAGGCTCTTGAGAAATAATTTGAAAAGCAGGGATTATCTTTGTTTTTTGTCTTATATTCCAAGCACTTGGTGGTTGTGTAGTATACCACTCTGGGCTCATGTGCTGGACTCACATTGCCCCTGACAGGTTGGGTTCATGGAGGAGTAGCTGCTTTTAAGGGGATAGTCCTACAGATGGCTACCGGTATCCTCCTAACCACTAACCCAGTAACCCCCATTGTTGTGATTTGTCCTTAACAACCAGTCAGGACAATGACAGCAGATTCTTTTTCTCTTTAACTCTCTGAGAATATCTGTTTGTCAGCACCTAGAAGAAAAGGGAGGTGACTTGCCTCCTGTATTATACAAATTCTCCATGATTCAAAAAGCTTTCTCATTCAGTAAGCCATTTGGAATTACTTTATTGTGATTAGTTTCAATTTAGTCAATTTCATCTCGAATACTCCTTGGTAATCTTATGTAAATGATTGACTCCAGAAAAAGTCATTCATGAAATCTATGTGTTGGAGACGGATTCACAGTACTGCTGCAACTCTTCTTGTGTAAATGAAATATTAAGCCTCCCACCCTCTCTAGATTGAGCAGTGTCTATTCTGTATTTTTAAAATTTCCATTTTACATCTTAATATCTCTGTCTTTTAGTTCCTACAGGACCTTCAGCTTTTTAGGAAGTATTTTTTGAGTGATAGGCCACTTAGGGTGATTATTTTGACCTCTCAGTCCAGGATGAATTGTAGATGATAGGCTCTGGAAGCTGAGAATCCAATTTGGAGGTGGAGGCAATAGTTTAGATAAGACTTTTTATTGTAGAATGAGAGAATTATAAAATTAATAACAGGGTTATTATTAGGACAAAGATCAATTTAGGGATTATAAATCCTAGATAATATAATAACCATATCCACAATGAGTCATGCATTTGGACGTTTTACTTTGTACTGTCAATCCTTTTTTGAATAGCATCCATTGTAGTTTTATTTCACCTCTACAGATCCTTGAAGTTATATGGTTCTATGGGATCATGGAAGATATAGAGCTGGAAGTAACCTTATCAATCATTTTGTGCAGTCCCCTCATTCTGCAGATAATAAAACCGAGTCCCTGGAAAGAAAATGAATTGCCCAAAAGTCATAAAGCCAGTATGGGTGGGAGAAGCCATGGGCTTACTGGCACCCTATCATTTACAGTTAAATAAAGGATATATGAAATAAACGATAAAGGAGATTGGAAGGGGGTAAAAACATTCTCCATACACACAAATGTACACAAGTGAGTTAAAGTTAAGGTGGAGACAAATCAAGAATTGAAGTGTCTCATTATCTGGAATAACAAAACAAAACTTTCTGAAAGAGATGAACCTTTTTTTTGAGACTTAAGGAAACCATTAAAGAGAGCAGAGCACCAAGTTATGTAAATAGAAGTCACAACTGCCCAGGAAAGTATAAATGTGGGAAGCAAGGATGATATTCATCTTTATAGCTATGTCCCTGTATGAGACTAGAGGTTAGGATCCCTTGGTCAATCTTTGAATGGAAATGGAAACAATATTATAAGCAACATTAATGGGATATCTTTCAAAAAGACATTTTTTATTTTTATAATTTAATATCTATATAATATTGTTATTTGTTAATAGTTGCCAGGCAGAAAAAGTATTACTGGGAGAGAGAGAGAGAAGTTGAGGTGAGAGGAAGTTCAATGTCTTTTCATTATGATGTTAGGGGAGAAAAACTCCCCCCAACTAACAAAAGAGTAATGAATATTTTGTCCTTCACAAATCTTGGAAAATTTTAAACCCAATAACCAAATGATTATTCCAGTGTTGCCTAATGAATCTATGACAAAACAGTCTAGAATGCCTTCAATCCTAACTCACCATAAATGTAGATTAAATCATATATATGCTTGAGTGGGTGTGGATACCAGGGGAACAAAAAGCAATATGAAACCACTGCCCTAGGATAGGAGAATCCAAGCCAGCTTAAAACAGAAAGAAAAGATAGTATCTTCATTCAGTAAGCAGAAGTAGATACCAGGAGGTTACTTCTCAGGCCATGGCAAACTTTGTTAAGAATGAATGTACTTTTCCATTCACTCCTTCCAGTAAGAGGGAAAATTATTCATCTGCAACACATGCATTTATCATATGAGGAATGAAGTCTACAAGTGGAAGTAGAGGTTTTAACACAAGGAGTCAAATTTGAATTCATAGGCATCACCAAAACTTGGTGGGATCTAAGTCCAGGGGAATACTGGAGCTAACTTTTCCTGGCTCTCAATTTTCCGTGTGAACATTTACATCTCAGAAACTGGCAAACTCTATAAATCACGGCTTGATTTATTCAAGTTGATTAAAATGAAATTGGGAAATATTTAACAAAATAAATAAAAATACAATTAGAGTATAAATAATGTTAATATGTGGTTTTCTAAGTCAATATGTATTCTGCAGGGATGTTCTGTTGAGTGACTCCCTTTGGATATGAGTTAGACACCACTGGGCTAGTTCTTAAACTGATCCCATATAGGATCATGACCCATAGTTTAAGAAGCACTGAAGGGGTCACAAGTGGAAAAAGTTTAAGAAAGTTATGGTCTAGATTTAAGAAAATGATGAAAATGTCTAATACACATTAAATCTAAAAGTGTGTTGTGTATACTTTTTTTTTCCTGGAAAGCTGGTTGTTAAACATTTATCAGCATCCTGAATGAAACACACTATTGGATTATAGCTCTTGATGGGTATAACTTATAAAAAGTTTGTTGTTGTTATCATTTTGTCCTTCATCTTTCAAAAAGACCATTGGCTTTACAGGTGATGACTTCTGTGTGAATTAGATTTTAAGTGAGGTCAGGGGAGGCTAGATGGTGCAGTGAGTAGAGCACTGGCCCTGGAGTCAGGAGGACCTGAGTTCAAATCTCACCTCAGACACTTAACACAAAAACTAGCCATGTGACCTTGGGCAAGTCACTTAACCCTAACTGCCCTCCAAAAAGCAAAAAAAAAAGATTTAAGTGAGGCAGGGTTGCACAAAGTCATCAGCCTTACTCTCTCTTCCTGAGTCATTGAAGTCCAGGGACAAAAGTCAAAACAACTGATGATCGCCTGGGATGCAGTGGATAACCTTGGCATCTTTAATGCCTTACCAAGCTCTAGGCACTTGATAGTGTCTGCTTCAGCTACATTTATGGTCTTTGGAACAAATTATTCTTATCTACCCATTCCACTGGGGAAAGTCTTCACTTCTTGGGGTAGATATCCCCTTAACTCACTGAGGATATGACGCCCTTTGGTTACCCTCAGCCTGTTTTAGCCCATCTGGGAAGCAGGTTTACCAGGGTGTGGCTACTGTGCATGCTATAGCTTCTTGGAGCCACAGGTGAGAATAGGGTGAAAAGTACAGGACAAGTAAAAGGAGAATTGGGTTTGTGAAAGAATGTGTACTATTGTATATTAACAAGGTGTATTTGTGTGAGCAAATCCAGAAACTAGAGAACATGGTGGAGAGCATTAGACTGAAGGTCATTGGAGGGAAATGAGATTGTATCATGGAAGCATAATACAGAACAACTGCACAGAAATGGACCAAGAGGAGTTTGGGAAGCAAATTCCAAGCCAGGCTCAGAGGCATGAGTAGTGATGGGGGGTAGGGGGTGGAACACCTTCAGACATCTAGATATCTCCTGGGGCTCTCTTTCTCTGCCAAAACATTAGCTATTCTGTTTTGGCAGAGAAAGAGAAATAAGGATATGGATTCTTTCCTTGAAAATTGCTTGTTCATGTCCTCACATATGCTCCCTTCTCTCCTCTGACCATGCTACCACTCTACTTCAGGTCTTCATCACCTCATACCTAGACTATTGTATTCTAACTGCCAAAGTGATCTTCCTAAAGGACAGGTGACCGTGTCACCCCTCTATCCCATAAACTCCAGGGGCTCCCTATTACCTCTAAGGTCAAATATAAAACCCTCTGTTTGGCATTCAGAGCCCTTATAACCAGTTCTATCTCCAGAACACAGATACACACACACACACACACACACACACACATCCCTTTCCAGTCATCTTATAGCTTTGTTGTTGGTTAGTCCTGTCTGACTCTTTGGGACCCTGTGGATAATACTATCATTGGGTTTTCTTGGCAAAATTCCTAGAGTGATTTGCTATTTCTTTTTCTGATGGATTAAGGCAAACAGAGGTTAAGTGACTTGCTCACAGTCACACATCTAGTAAGTGTCTGAGGCTAGATTTGAACTCAGTTCTTTCTGACCACGTTTTATTCACTGAGCCATCTAGCTTCCCCTTCTTATATATCTTACTCCTCTTTAAATACCCTGAAATATAGTAATACTGTTTTCCTTGCTTTGTCTCCAATAAGACACTCTATCTTTGAACTCTGGACATTTTCATTGCTTTCTCCCCATGCTTGAAATGCTTTCCCTCTTTATCTCTTCTCCCTGATTTTCTTGACTTTACCAGCTTCTAAGTCCCAACTAAAAGCCAAGTTTCCATTGGAAGCCTTTTCTGATTCCACTTAATTCTAGTACCTTCCCTCTGTTGATTGTTTCTAATTTATCCTCCACATAGCTTTTTTCTTCAGTTTTCTGCATCTGATCTTCTCCTTTGGGCTGTGAGCTCCTTGACAGCAGGGGCTGTCTTTCACCTTTCTTTAAATCTGGAGCATTTAGCACAGTGTTTTGTATTTAATTGATGCATAATAAAGTGCTCATTTACTGACTGGTACAATCTTCAATGCTTTCATGGAAGATGACATGACAAATTAAAGACTCTATCAGTTTCCCAATCTTTCACTTTAGACACTGCATCTAAAACATACATTCCTTCCAAGAACTTCCAAGATGAGAAGCCCTGGGACACCCAGTGCTTCTTACATTTGGAAAAGCGACTTTTTTTTTTTTACAGCAGTCATGTCTTTTGAGTTTCAGGTTTCCTTAAAGACAACAAAATTTTTATGCTTGAGAGCATTTGATTTGGCTTAAAAGCTTAAGAGTCTTGCTATTCATAAGTAAGTCAATAGCTCTTTCTCTTGCATTTTTTTGGGGGATTGAAATATCTTGAGCAACATCATTCCTTTGAAGGAAGTTGAGAGCAATGGATTAAATATCCAGTGTCTTCTGGTACACAAACAAATAAGATTATATATTTACTCCCTTATTCAATTTAATTTATACCTTGAAAAAATAAAAACCATACGTAAGAGAAGTTCAGCCTTATATCCCATCCTCTTGTTTGTTCACTATATATTGAATTTTCTATGTGTTTATGATAATTATGTTAATTGTTTAAAAAAAAAGGGAGAAAAGAAGAATCTAAGGTCTTAATAGATCAGAAATTTGCTGGTTCAGAAGAGTATTTCATTTGGTTCCTTGACCCAACTAGAAAGGAAATTTAAATAATCCCTTTTATTAGTTATATAGTTATTAAATAGATACCACATTATTCACCTAGAACAACTATATTTTTCTACTTTTATGTTACCTAAGGCCCATTGGGGTTATCCCTTCCCATAAGGTGTCCCAACTCTAAACTCTGTAGGATTTTGCCTCAAAAGATAAGAAACTAATATTTTCTTATACTTCCTGGCTTATTATACTTCCCCCTCAAAGTTTCAGAGACTATCTCTTATTAAAGCTTAGTTATGAATTTTATGTAGGATCTTCCACAGAAGTGATTAACAAGGTCCCTTATTGGAAGGTACTCACTACACAAAATATCAAATCTTAGGTATCAATTGTTTCTTCCCTCCACCAAAAAGAAATGCTTAAAACACAAAAGACTCATAAGCATGCATTAACTCAGGCATAAAACGTAAACTATAACCCATTACCTCTAATCTTTTTTCCCCAGGAGATAGTTAAGACACCTTGGAGATTTGTGGGATTGCTGATAGATTTCACTTATCTCTCAGTTTGCTCTCCCTGAGCAGCAACCAAAAGTTCAGATTTTTGGCCCCCTAGGCATGTAAGACTCATCATCTGAGTAGCAGCTATCATCTACAAAAGGGTGTAATTATAGGAACACCTCCGGTCAGGCAACCAGCACCCAATTCGATGACTCATGACTTCTCAGACACAGGAAGTAACCAAGGCTGGAAATGCCCATGTCTCAGGATTGCTGTTTAAAGACCTTCTCAGGATCAATGTTTAGTGACCTTTCTCAGGGAAAGAAACACAAAGAATAAGAGTCAGCCAGAGACTCGAGATATTGCCTCAGGATCACCTAGCCAAACACATGTTCTCACTTCCATATTGATATAGACTTCATAATTATTTCTGGGGAGAGAGGAAAAAGAGAAATCTCTTCTCTCCCCTCACTGAATGTTGAAGGAAGAAAGAGAAGACTCTCAGACCACACTTCCAAAAAGGAAGAGAGAGACAGAAACAGAGAGAGAGAGACAGACAGAGAAAGAGAGAAATAGAGAGACAGAGAAAGACAGAGACAGAGAGAAAAGGAAAAAAAAAGAAGGAAGGAGGAAGCATGGAGGAGGAAGGAATGCAGAGGTTTTGTCCTCTCCTTTTAAATCTTACTGACTGAGGTATTTATAGATGGCACAGTCAAAGCATGAGTAGCAAGTTGAGACATAGAAAGACGCACTTAAAATTTTTTTTTCTCCTCTTTGTTCAATTTTTAGTTGGAAGAATATAGATGGCAACTAGGGGGCCCAGTGACAAAGGGGTGGATTTGGAATCAGAAAGATCTGAATTTGAATCCTGGCTCAGACACTTATTATCAATGTGGGCAAATCACTTATTCTCTGTGAGTCAATTTCCTCATCTGTAGGATGAGAATAATAACAGTCTTTCTAAGGATGTTCTGAGAACTGAAGGAGATATATGTAATGTCCTTTGCAAACCTTAAAGTGCTATATAAATGTTAGCTATCATTGTAATTGTTGTTGTTGTTAGCTGAGACCATTATCAAATATTCAGAAAAATCTCAAGGAAACATATTACAAGTAATCTTTCAGCTGTTGGATTTGAATTTTTAAAAAAAGAGAAGAGTGAAAAAGAAAAGAAAAAGTGAAGAGATGCATTCAATTAGAGTAAAAGCTGGAAAAATGGTCTTCCCAAATATGATGGCACCATAGTAGTCTTAAAAAATTAGTACTAAATTCTTATTTAGAGATAATGACATTTTCAGTAAATTGATGGACCAAAGTCACTACTGAAATGGCAATATATGACTTATTAGCCATGTAACCTTGGGCAAGTCACTTAACCCCAATTGCTTCTCCAAAAAGAAAAAAAAAAAGAAATGGCAATATATGAAAGTTGCCAATTCCATAGAAATTCTGAAATCTGTGTTTCTGAATGTAAATAATTTCCAAGTCTCTTGTTTTTAAAAGGAAGGGAAAAAATAAACTTGTGTCAAATATCTACTCTGTGCCAAGCACTGGGCTAAATGCTCTAGAAATATTAACTCATTTGATTTTCAAAATAACTCTGGGAGGGAGGTGCTATTATTATTCCTACTTCAAAGTTGAGGAAACTGAGGTTGAGTGACTTGTCCAAGGTCCAAGTATTTAAGGCCTGATTTGAACTTTGGTCTTCCTGACTCCAGGTCCACTGTGCCACCTAGTCACTGATATTTAGTGTTTCTAAAATTGAATTTCTCTGTACTAATATGAAGATTTCCATGGGGGGGGGGGCGCTAGGTGGCACAGTCAATAGAGCACCAACCCTGAAGTCAGGAGGACCTGAGTTCAAATCTGACCTCAGACACTTAACACTTACTAGCCATGTGACCTTGGGCAAGTCACTTAACCCCAAGTGCCCTCCAAAAAGCAAAAAAAAAAGAGATTTCCAAATAAAGATTTTTTTTAAAGTCTGTTAAATGAGCAACTCTGCCTGGTTTGGTTGTCAGTCACCTTTGGCACGGCCCTCTTTCCCATGGGAAAAAAATAGACTACCAGGACTTGTTTGTAGGTGTCCCTGAGCACATATGCTCAGAGCATCATTGAATATGTACCATGAGATGACCCTCACTATATCTAAGAGAATGAAGCATATTTAGAATTAACTTTTTGTTCCCCCCACCATACTAGCCCCCTTCTCACAGTGGTGAGGTCAGGAGCCTTCATTTTGGGGACTGTCTTCTCATGGTGTGGGTGTGCTGACTCTGTGCTTCCATGCCCCTGCCCAAGTACCTTTTCTTCCCATTCACACCAACCTCCTTTTAACCCCTTTTTTTATATGTTATCTTATCACATTCAAATGTAAGCCCCTCGAGGGCAGGGACTGTCTTTCTTTTTTCTTGTCTTCATATCCCCAGCACAAAGCACAGTGCTTGGCACAAAGTAAACACTTAAAATATGCCCAATGTCTGCCTGTTCCCCATTCTGAAGACAGGAATCTCCACAAGGTATGACAACTACATTTTGTAAAATTCAGACTCAGAAATTTGTGAGATTCAGGACTCAGATTTAATTTTTTTTCCTTGTATTTTACAGGTCACAAAGCTGGAAAGAGCTTTAGAATTCATTTAATCCATTCCCTTTATCTTACAGAGGATAAGACAGAGGTCCATAAAGGAAAGCCCCAAATCATACAGTGTCAGAATAAGGATACAAACCCACGGCCTGGGACTTCAAATCTGATGCATTTTCAATGATTTATTGTTATTCAGTCCTCTCTGACTCTTCATGACCCAATTTGGAATTTTCTTGGCAAAAATAATGGAGTGGTTTTCCATTTATAGTTCATTTTACAGATGAGAAAACTGAGGCAAAGACAGCTAAGTGAATTTCCCTGGGGGTAAAGTGTCAGAGGCCAGATCTGAGCACAGGAAGATGAGTCTTCCTAACTCCAGGCCGGCCACTCTGTCTATAGCACCACCTCACTGCCCTATTTTTCCATGACACTCCAATGTAATTCACTATATTCTTCTATTTAAGTGTATGATTTATTTCAAAAGGTCTGAAGGTTCTTAGCAACTACCTCTCAAGGTATCTATATAAAGATAAAGTCAAATGAACACATCTTTAGTTAGCACGTACTGCCAGGCCCCATGTTAAGACTGAAGACACAAAGGAAGGCAAATAGAGTCACTGGTCTCAGGGCTCACAGTCTAATGGGGAGGGCGATACAACATGCAAACAACTCTGGTCAGGAAAGATACACACAGGATAAGCTGGAGATAATCACAGAAGGAAAGCAGTAGTATTAAAAGGATCAGGAAAAGGTTATTGGAAAAGATGGGATTTGACTTGAGACTTAAGGAAGTCAGAGAAGGCAGGAAGGAAAGGTGAGGAGAGAGAAGATACCAGGTATAGAGACAGCCAGAAAAAATGCCCAGAGTCTGGAGATGGAGGGTTTTGTTCGAGGAATGGCAAAGAGGCCAGTGGGATAGTAGGATATGTGTAGGGGAAGAAGGTGGAAACTTAGAGGGGGAGGAAGGAGCCAGGATATGAAGGGCTTTAAAAATGAGAGGATTTTATATCTGGAAGTAATGAGAAGACACGGGAGTTTATTGAATGGGTTTGTGTCTGTGTCTGTGTGTAAGCGAGAGAGACAGAGAGAGACACATACAGAGTGACAGACAGAGACTGACATGATCAGACTTATGCTTTAGGATCATTTTGATAACTGAGTGGTAGATGGACTGGAGTGGGAGTTCACCTGAGGTAGGGAGACCAACAGGAGCCTATTTGCATTAGTCCAGCTATGAGGTGATAAAGACTGCACCAAATTTGAATGAGCGTATGTGTAAGTACTTTGCAAAATGTGCTATCAGAATATTGGCAATTATTATTACTGTTAGCATTCTGTAGCTTTCTCAAGTGCACAAATAATCATGGAGTGTACATTATTCCTCATACAACATATTTCCAATGGAAAAAAGTTATAATTTTCTCTCTTCCTGGAAGACAAGAGTGGCAAAATGCACTTATTTTTACCTAACTTTTCTGAGTCCAATTACCATGCTTAATAATGCTGACACATAATTTTAAGGTCTAGGTTTTTCCCACTCTGGTTTTTAGTAATATAACTCTGTCTCTACAGTGTATCATTATAACTATATTTTCATTTTTGAGCTCTGCCTGGAAATACTTTCTGTGAGAAAATCACCATTTCCAAATGTAACTAACACTAATTTTAATATCTGGTTTTGATTATTAACAAATGAAAGTGAGGAAGATTAATGATATTTTTTTTTATCAGTACAGAACTGGAATGGGAAAAGGGATCCAGGAGTCGACAGATAACCTTTTTTAGAAAGCTTAGGTAAGTCACTTGGTCATTCTGTGCCTTTATTTCTTTACCTGTAAAATTTAGACAATAAACTTCATGTTTTTCTTTGCTAGAGTTGTGAATTTGTGAAAACGTCAAATGAAGGACACATCATGGAAAACTTAACAAAGGATAAAATTATCTAGTAGGGAAGAAAGAAAAAAAATCTCACCAAATAAAAATAACATAAAAATTAAATGTTAAGAATTGAAGAATGAATCAGATTAGAAAACTACTATTCTTTCATGTTACAATTTGGAAATATGATGGAAAGGAATAAATGGAATAGAACTGAAATGGAGATGTTTATAATACTGAATGTAAATAATTCTAGGTAAACAATAGGTAATTTTAGGTAAACAATAAAAGAGTGAATAAATGAAGAAAAAAATCTCATAAATAATGTTTTAATCATTAACCAAATGGAGCAATGTGGGTTAGTCCAGGATATATAAGAATTGGTTGAATGAATGGAACTAGCCAACACCTTTCCATTTTGCTTCATTCTTACTAATGGAAGCACTGGTCAGTGAAGGCCCTTATGTATGTTGGATATTCCTTTCTTGGTGGGTTATGTAGAACATGTGCAGATAATATCTTCCTCATTCCAATCCAATACATGGAAGCCTGGTGAGTTACTTCTTGCCCCAGATGACTGAGGGGCTGGTTCTGTGGTAGTGACTTCTGGTTGGAAGCCAGAAAGGCTGATGACTGATGGGTTGCTAAGGCTGAACTGAGTGTGCTTTCAAAAGGAGTGATCCTTCCCTCCCTTGACTACCTGTTAATTCTTCTCCTTCCTAGATACAAGTTAGGCTTCTTTTTTATACACGATCTGTGTAAAGGAATGAATGTAGGAGATGGAAGGAAATGTTAATAAACAGAACAGCAAAGAGGCCAGTTTACCTGTGAAGGGGAAGTAATGTGTAATTACTCTGTCATTTTCAATTCCTCATTTGAACTCATCAGACATACCTAATATGATGTTATCTTGTTGGTTCTGCCTTCACAATATTTTTCCTATATGTCCCCTTATTTCCACACAGATAGCCACCATTCTGGTATAGGGCTAATCAGCTCACACCTGGAGTACTGCAATGATCTCCCTGCCTCAAGTCTCTGCCCACTTCAATCTATTCTCCACCAGGATGCCAAGGTGATTTTTCTAAAGTAGGTCTGACCATGTCACTCAAACCCTTCCCTTGAGCCCCTTGAATTCCAGTGGCTTCCTATTACCTCAAGATAAAATTTAAACTTCTTTGTTTGGCATTAAAGTTTTTTATAACCTGGTCCCTTCTTACATTTTCAGTCTTCTTATACTTTATTCTTTTACACACACACACACACACACACACACACACGTATATACATACATATTCTAGTAAAGCTGACCAGCTTGCAGGTCTATCTTCTGTCTAGATGGTACAGTGAATAGAATGCTAAGCCAATGGTCAGGAAGACCTGAATTCATATCCAGCTTCAGACATTGATTAGCTTTGTGACCCTGGACAAGTCACTTAATTGTTCCTACCTCCCAGGGTTGTTATAAGAATCAAATAAGATAATATTTGCAAAGTACTTAACACAGTGTATGATATATAGTAGGTGCTTAATAAATGTGTCCTTTTGGGGGCGGAGTCAAGATGGAGGAGTACAAACAGGACCTCCACTTCGCTCCGGCTCTCACCACTTCCACTGCCTGAAAGCCATGACCAAAGTAAGAACCTAGAAATCATCCTCCAGGAAGTTCTGAAAGAAAACTGCCCTGATGTTTTAGTTCCAGAGGGCAAAATAGAGGTTGAAAGAATCCACTGATCACCTCCTGAAAAAGATCCCAAAAAGAAAACTCCTAGGAATATTATAGCCAGGTTCCAAAATTCACAGATCAAGGAGAGAATATTACAAGCAGCCAGGAAGAAACAATTTGAATATTGTGGAAACACAACCAGGATAAGTCAGGATCTGGCAGCTTCTACACTGAGGGATCAAAAGGCTTGGAATATGATATTCTGAGGGCAAAGGAGCAGGGATTAAAACCAAGAATAACCTACCCAGCAAAACTATCATGTTTCAGGGGAAAATATGGTCATTCAGTGGAATAAAGGACTTTCAAGCATTCTTGCTGAAAAAACCTGAGTTGAATAGAAAATTTGACATTCAGATACAAGAAGCAAGAGAAGCATGAGAAGGTAAACAGGGAAAAGAAATCATAAGGAACTTATCAAAGTTGAACTATTAACATTCCTACATGGAAAAACAATAATTGTAATTTATGAAACTTTTCTCAGTATGAAAATAGTTGAAGGGAATATATATATATATATATATCAGAGGGTATATGGGCATGTGAATACATATGTGAATGTGTGTATATATGTTTACAGGTATACATAGATAGAGGGCACAGGACCAATTTAATAGGAAGGGATGATACTTAAAAGGTGAAATAAAGAGGTGAGAAAGAAATATAATGAGAGGAGATGAGGAGAGACAAAATGGGGTAAACTATCTCATATAGAAGAGGCAAGGGAAAATAGCTACAATGGAGGGGAAGAATAGGAAGGCAAAAGGGAATGGGTAAACCTTATTCTCATTGAATTTGGCTCGGGGAGGGAATGAAATACACACTAAATAGG
>NW_027185890.1:1802562-1802864 GCF_028583685.1 Petaurus breviceps papuanus
GGGCAGGCTGAGGGGGAGGGAAGTTGGAAGCACCTAGTTTTGAAAAGGGATGGGATCAAAGTAGAGAATAGAACAAGTGGGGAAGTGGAATAGGAGGGAGGGAAATATAGTCAGTCTTTTACAATATATCTACTATGTTAATGTTTTGCATTAGCTACACATGTACAACCTATACTGAACTGCTTATCTTCCCAATAAGGGTGGGTGACTAGGGAAGAAATAGAAAAAAAATATAAAAAAAATAAATACATGTGTCCTTTCTTCCTTTTTTCTTTTTTCCTCCCTCTGTCCTTCCCTGCTAC
>NW_027185890.1:1802874-1822638 GCF_028583685.1 Petaurus breviceps papuanus
CTTTCCTTCCTTCCTTTTTTCCTTGTTTCCTTCCTTCCTTATTTCCTTCCTTCCATTTTACCCGTTATCCCAATTTGATAGTCTTGACAATGTATCTCACTGGCTGTCCCTTATGCTGGGAACATCTTCTCTCTCACTTCTACCTCTTGGGTTCCTTGGCTTCCTTCAAGACTCCAGTTCAATTCCTACCTCCTATAGGAGTCCTTTCCCAGTCTATCTCAGCTGCTAGAGTCTTCCTTTCTTAGGTCACCTCCTTTCTTCTCTTGTGGACCTATTCATTTACATATTGTTTCTTCCGTTACAATGTTAGTCTTTCAAAGCATTTTTTTGGGTTTTTTTTTGCCTTTTTTAAAAAATCCTCAGTGCTTAGCACAGTGTTTGTCATGGAGTAAGAGCCTTAATAACTGTTTGTTGATTTATTATCTGGATATTTATCTTGGTTTTCAGGCAAATGAGCAAGTTTTAATTTATATATTCAAGTTTCTATTCATGTATACAGCTACCTTATGCTATTTTTGCTGAACCCCTGAGCTGCTCGCTGAATATCCACAAATCTCTATTTAAATCTATCTCTCCAAAATTATTACCCACAGTTATACCCACTTTGACATGTATACAGATATACTTGCATAATATGCAGAGAAAGATATAAAATACTTGAGAATAACTTTACTCTAGACTATAGTGTATCTGAATTTAATAAAACTCTGACCAGATGGTTGGAACATAAGACTGTTCACTTTCCCCCATTCACTGAGTTTTCCTTCTCAGAAGGTATGCATAATTAGTTGGCTGGCAAGCCTCCCATGCATGGATTAGAATTTTCTGTGAATTAAGTATCTTTTCATGATCAGGCATGAAGAATGGAAAATAATGAGAGAAAGGTATGAAAGGGTAAGAAAAGAAATCAAGGAAGGCAGTGCTAACAAAGTAAAGAAAAAAAAGAATAGAAGAATCTGGGGGGAAAAAGAAAGAAAGGAATAGATGTTGGTGATTCAGTGTGTGAAATTAAACTGCTGAGGGCATGTTGGCGGAAAGATTCTCTGCTTTGGACCATTTCCAGGAACACTAATTAGTCTAGTGGCCCCTTGTAGACAGTATTCTTTACTTGATACGTTAGGGTATCTAATTCTATTGCCTTTAAAATTACCATATTGGAGTGAATCTGTGCTGGAGGTCTCTGGATGAGATTGCAAAAACAAAAAGTACTTGTTAACTGAGTTAAATGGAAATTGAAAGACTAACCTGTAGATATTTCATTATTTAAACAAGTTCTTGCATTTCAAGTGCTGAAAATAAACCTGAAATTCTACCAAACAGTAGATACACTAGGGAAGCAGTTGGTTGCTACAAGGGCAATGATATTTGGCTTGGTCCAAATTGCCAATCCATAAGATGCCCTTTGCCAATACATCATTGGACCTGGAGATAGGTTAGGAATCACTAGACAATCTAATTAAATAGTGTCCAAATTTTTGAAACCAAATACTTTGTTACTAAAAAAAAGTACAAAATAGAAATAGAAAGGGTAAGAAAAAGATGAAATAATGTTTAACTCTAGAGTCACAGGGGACCACTGGAGTTTATTGCGTTAGAGAAGTGATAAGTCCTTTAGGAAAATTGTTTTGTCAGCTTTTAGGAGGAAGGAGTAGAGTAGGAAAAGACTAAGTCAGAGATGACATTGTGAGATTTGAAGAAAGAGGCCATGAATGCCTGAACTAGGTTGATGACTATTTCTGTTTAGAGAAGGAGACATGTTTGGGAGATAGTGTGGATGAAGCAATCACAGTATCCCTGTGTAACGGTAATGAAATTGTATTGGAAAGCTAAGATGTACTTAGCACCTAGTTCAAATTAAGACTCTGTTAAAGAAACAGAAGGTATGAACTCCTGTTGCTGATGTAACAGGAAGGGGCTGAAAAGGGAGGAGCAATACTGTATATAAGGAAAAGCCCTAGAGAGGGAGAGTCAGAACTCCTTGGGATAAGCTTCATGGAGGCAGAAGCAGCTGCTGCTGAGGAGGCTGAAGAGGAAAGGCCCAGGCTGGAGAGAATGATTTTGATTTTGGGAACCTGAGTGAACCAGCTAGAGCTTCTGCTGGGGAACTACCAGCTTCTCCTAGGAGCTGCTGAAGACTGAGGAAGCATGACTGTGATACTGGTACTTTGCATGAACCGGTTTGTGGCTTTGTTAAGTCTTGACTTTCTGGGAACAGAGACTGTGAAGGATTTAAGGTATTCTGGGCACTGTGAGCTTCAGCATGGAACAGCAACAACATGGAGAGCTGGACGAGGAACTGGGAGCTGTCTGCCTTTGAACCCATGTGACAGTTTGGTGAATACAGGTAGGATCTGGGACCATGGAAGGGGATCCAGGGGATCTGAGAGACTACCCTGAGTCAAGCTGAAAGAAGACTTTACTTGGATACTGTGTACTGACTGAGAAGATTGTAAGTTATTTGTGACTTAAGGGTGGATGGCCTGTGCACTACCCCTTAAGAGAATGCTGAGTAGTGACTGATATTGTAACTTAGTGTAACAAAGTGGAGAACTTTGACTATTGTATTTTGTGACCCTTAAGGAGGCAAGCTTCCTTAAGGATTATTGAATTGATTTAGTTGATCAAATGATTGAGTTACTAAGTGATTGATTGACTAAATTATTATACTTTGTTCAAAACTGTGTGACCACTGTGGTGAAAACTATGTGGCCATTTTCTGTGATGAGTTGTTGTGAATGCTGTATTTTGATTATCTGTGATAAGTTGTAACATTGTGAATGATGTACCTTAATTTACTGTGAATATTTTGCTCTGATTTGTTATTAAATAGAGTATTCACTGTACTATGTAATCAGAACTTAAAAGCTGTTCACAGTAACATACTTCTGGAAAAGTGCTTGTGCTTGCTTTACATCCTACCCCTCACCCCCATTAGAATGTGAGCTACTTGAAGGAAGAGCCTGGGTTTTTATATTTCTTTGCCTCCCCAGCTATTAGCACAGGGCCTGGCATGTCATAAGAACTTGATAAATCTTTGTTTACTGACTTAATGATGAGACATTGGGGGGTACTGAATGGAAAGGGAAGAGTTGAAGATGACAAGAAAGTTCTGAACTTGGCCAACCAGAAGAATGGTAATATTCTACACAATAACAAGGAAGGTCAGAAGGAAGATGGGTTTGGAGAGAAAGAAAATATAATAACATCATGGATGCAAATTAAAACCCATTCTTCCTTACTTATCCTCCAAGATTCTGTCTCATTGAAAGTGGGTGAGGGTTGAAGGGGTGGGGGAAGAGCCATGGATTCAGAGTACAGAGCCAGGTAAGAGCAATGGTGCCAGCTGAGGGACACCAGGTGTGGCCACAAGGTGATCGAAGGTCAGGGAACAATGTGGGAGGGGAAAGGAGTGTAATGGGAATGCAAATTTGGAAGATCTTCCCTGCCCCTAGGCTAAAGTGCACCTGAAGCCTGGGGTGGGAGGCTTGTTTTTCAGTAGATACTTTTTGATTGGCCAGTGGGTCAATAAGCTTGTTACATTCTCTGAGCCAGGAGAAGGCTATATAAGCCCTGATGTGAGGCTTTGTTTTGGGGGCTCACTTTGAGAAGTGTTCTGTGATTTGATCTGTATTCTGGGAAGCCGTTGTCCAGGGCCCCCCCGGCTTTGAAAAACCCAGATGTTGACTTGGTATGGATGTAATGGTTGGACAGTTTGGAAATCTGTCTATTAGATCTGTTTCTGTCTTGATAATTCTGTCTGTGTACTTTGAAGTTCGGGGTGCTGACCTTTTCCCCTGAACAAGGTAAACGATATATGTCTGACTGATTAAAGTAAGCTTGTTAACCCATTTTGAGTTGCTTTCCTTTAACAAAGCAGATCCAAGAACCTGTGCTGGCAGCAAACCCTGAGGACTCCGGGGTGCTTGTTGCTACAAGGAGAAGGGGGGATTTTCCAGTAGCACCTATATAGTTATTGGTATGAGTGTTCTGATTGAGCTTGGGGGTTTGCACACCTACAAGATGGGTATGTATGTGGTAAGTTTAATGCATATCCTGTCTCAAAACTGGATTAAAACTCCAAAAATTTATTCTTTTTATGTTTGTAAGGCAACTTCAGACTATGACTTATTCTTCAGTTCCTTGTTTTCCAGAAACATTATACTTTATGTGCTATACTTGAAGATTTCATTGGATCTGATGTCTGACTGATGTTGTTATTCTCTCCAATGGTGTAGATCAAAACTTAACCATGCCTTCTAATGGAATGACCCTTGTCCACCTTTTCTAAGTATATAATAAATCAACCTGTAGCTTTCAAAGAATGGGCAAGTTTCAAAATAAGAAAGGCAAGCAGTCAAAAATCATGTGAAAAATGCTGCAGATCATTAATAATAAGATTAAGGCAAACCAAAACAGCTCTGAGCCTTTACCTCATGTCTACCATATTGATAAAGATATGAGAAAAATAAAATGTCTACTGTGTCAGGGTCTGATGAAGGACAAGATCACTTTGGTAATGTTTGGGGATCAATAAGATTATTCAACTCACCTGGAAAGTAATCTGGAATTATATCCCTCAAATGCACTAAACTTAACATACTGTTTGATCCAACAACACCATTACCAAGCTCCTATTTCAAAGAGATTCAAGAAAGAGAAACAGGACCTACATGTACAAACATTTTAAGCAGCACTTTTGTTTTATCAAAGAAATGGAAACAAAAATGATACCCATCAATTGGGAGATGGCTCAACAAACTATGGTCTATGAGTGAATATTCCATTGAATCCATTGAATATTATTCTACCATAAGAAGTGGTGAAATGAGATGGATTCAGAGAATCCTGTGAGGACTTGTATAAAATGATGAACACTAAAATGAACAGAACCAGTAGAAAAATTTATACCATGCTTATAATACTGTGAAGGAAAAGATCTATACTCAGCACAAAAACCAATCACATCACCAAAAGACTGATAATAAATCAAATTCTCTAACTCTTAAGGTGAGGGGAGACCTACATTTTCAGACATGGCCTATAAGTAGATTTATTTTTCATGACTATACTTGTCAGAAGTGAGGGCTTTCAGTTGTTTTGGGGTTGGTATATGTATAGGTGGTGATATGAATACTTTTAAAAGGAAGGAAAGAGTGAATGAATCATTTTATATATATATGTGTGTATGTATATGTTTGCATATATGTATACATACTTATATGTATTTATGTATGTGTGTATATACATATACATAATGTACAAGAAAATTGAGATGGGCATCATAGCAAGGGCAGTGTTAGAATTGTCATGTTAAATTTGAATACACAAAAAAATGTAATAATGTATAATAAAGAGCTCTATGCAATAAAGATCTGCAGCTTCATATGTTGTCCTTTTTCTTTTCTTTACTTTTTATAGGGAATATTCATACTTCCGATATTTTTAAGTTCATTGTAATAAAAAGGAAATGAAAAAATTAAAAACTGTTTGAGTACCAATATAGTACTTAGGCTGTTCATCTATTATCTTTTGTCCTTGCTATTTGTCAAACTTACTTCTTTTTCCAATAAAAAAAATCTCCTGAATTATATGTTTTAACATCATTTTTTGTACAGAACACACCAGTAGCCATCTCCTATAACTTCCTTATGGTTACCATATGGCTCCTTTGGGTCACCTGAATATTTCATTCTTCAGAGGTTTCAGAATTCCAAGTGTCACAGCCATATAGTATCATGGAGTCAATACTGAAGTTTGAAAATGCAGTTTTGTTTTAGGAGGCAGCCTAGGATCATTGAAAGTACTGAGAACTTTCCAAAATAACATACAGTTTGGTTACTTCCCCCATTCAATTTTGGGCTTTGCTCATTCAATGTCCAGTAGTATCTGTATGAGAGATTTGTGGTTATGAATTAGTTCTGTGATTTATGCATTCCAACTCATATCAAAGTTAAGGAGTGGAATAGGAGGGAATTCTTTTTTGTTTTGTTTTTTGGGTAAAAAAAATCATTCCTCATCCACTTTTTTTTGTGGAACGAATTAGAACAAACTCTTTTGAGTGATGTTAGGCTTCATTTATAAGACTCTACTATGTTTTGGGGTGATGCAATCATTCCAATATCATTCACAAATAGGAATGTTGGAAGGAGCTTACAGTATACAGTCATTTTTCTTCTGTTTCAAATTTGTGCTGGACATCCTTGACAGTAGAAAATACCTTTGGTTTGGGGAGGCTAGGTGGTGCAATGAATAGAGCACTGGCCCTGGAGTCAGGAGGACCTGAATTCAAAACCGGCCTCAGACACTTAACACAAAAACTAGCTGTGTGACCTGGGGCAAGTCACTTAACCCCAATTGCCCTCCAAAAAGAAAAAAAAAGAAAATACCTTTGGTGAGTGTGAGCAACACTAATTTTAAATTATATCAATTTATTCAAGCAACTAGCATTTATCAAATATCTACCATGTACCAAGCACAAGCCAGATACTCAGCAAATGTTGGTCAACTCATATCTATATGCGGATGATCCATCATGTGGATGACAGACAGCATGGTGCAGTGTATAGAATGCTGAACTCATGTTGCAGTTGCATATTGTGTTGTGATAGCACCATCTTAAAGAATTCAGAGTCAGACCTGACACCCCTCAGAAGCAGGCTAGGTTCCAAGAGAAGCCAGCAACTTCGTAAGATAACACAGGCAAATTTATAGTGTAATGATGCTGATTATACAACAGAAATTATGAATATTAAAAAGGCAAGATATTAGGTAATATGGAGGGGTCCCTTATACACTACAGTAGCAAAATATATCCTGGTCATGTTGCTTTCTGACTGGATAGGTATTATGGCCCTGTCTTGGGCTAAATGTATGATGTGAATGTGGACAATGTGATTGTCCTTGAGTGCAAGGACACAAATTCAAATATGTGAATTGGATTTGGGGACAGTGGCTATATTGAGTTGGGGGGCAGTGGCTCACTAGGGGCAGTGTCTGTACTGAGTCTGGGGCCCTGAGATGTGGTTAAAACAAGACTCTCAAATCAGAACATGCCTGCTGTTCATTGGGGTGCATAAGGAAGTTGGGACTGGGGGCAGCTTTATTAGGATTCTATCACTTGAAACCAGGAAGAAGTTGGATTGCAATCCAATTTGACACTTGGTATCTGTGTAACCATGGACAAGTTGCTTAATCTCTCCAATCCTCAGTTTCTTCATCTGTAAAATGAGGGGCTTGGACAAGATGAACTCTAAGAACTCCAACTCTATGGCATGATTGTATATGGAAAAAATTTCTCCCATGAAGTATATTTCTCTCCACCATTATTAAATGGTGCACCCTCATAGAGTGGGACAATGTGCAGATCAAAACTTATTCATGGTGGCCCAAGTCTGGTGCACTTTTGGTTCACATCCTTCAATAAATTAATCCCACTGAAGTTTCTGTTTCACAGTGATGCATAGAAGACAATAATATCCAAACATTAAAAATTATTGCCATGGACAAAGGAGAGGAACATGATGGGTGTGAGAGCAGTCCATGACATATAATTAATGAAGACATACAAAGAAGAACAGGAGCAAAGAATATCATTTGGAAAATGTATAATAAAGAAAAAAAGGGTGAACTGGTTACCATGGAGAGGGCAAGGTGGAGAGAGCCCAAGTGCTTAATTGCCATCCTCATGATTCCAGGAGAACTTTATGATAGCCTCTAGGCTATTGGTCAGCCCTTTCCATAGTTAAGTTTTTGTAGGAAATGGACAAGAATTGTAGAGGGTGGGCAGGCATGGTAAGTGACTACAGGCTTCATTGAAGGGAACATAAAAATGCATAACATCACAGATCTCTGGTTATTTTGAATTTTCCAACATTGCCTTAATAAAGAAACAAAAAACTGAAAAGAGTCAAACCACTAATTTTCTTTTCAGAGAAAAGAATGGTGGATTGCTTGAATTTGGGAAATCTGAGCTGAAGTAGGACTAAATCTAATCAGATGTCAGCATTATGTCTAGATTGGATTCACCATTATGGTGAATCCGTGCTGTGACAACCTGGTTCAGGTTAGAAACTTCCATGACAATTGAGTGTAGAGTTAGGCTGTGAGTAGCTTTTTTCTTTCCAGACTGGCAAATTAGAAAGACCTGTCTCAAAACAAAAACACTAGGTTCCTATTTTAACACACACCCTACACTTCTGCTAAAATTAAGTTACTATTTATAAAAAAGGAAACTTCTTCATACATGGAACTGGTCATACAGATTTTGTGTCATTAGGATATTTTTTTTTAGTTATTTTTCTAGATTGGTGATGCTGTTCGCATTTTTTGGCATGGTTCAATGGGGCAAATTTCCAAGACAGTTGGCCAGTGCTAGGTGTGAGATCTTGCGACCATGAAGCAAAATCTTCTCTAGATGTAGAACCATCATCTTGTTAGCAAGACACCATGCTTGATATTCAGTGGTTCTCAGAATGCCATCTCTGGGTTACCAGGAATTGAGCTTTCATACATCTGGAGCTTATAATATGGCAGTGCCTATCTTTCTGTTTCTGGAATATATTAGGCCCATCTAAAGTTAAAACAAGAAAGGAACTCTGAGGTCATCTCGTTTGTTGTTTCTCCCTGTTCTCCATGTTGGTTCTCCATGTCTGATCTCGGTGCTCTTGTATTGGCCATCTCACATGTTTGAAATGAAGCTGCCTCAGAGAGTTCTCCAAACATAGGGTCCTTCAGTGTTCTGTCCTAGGCCCTCTTCTCTTCACCCTCTTTACTACCTCACTTGGTGATCTCATCAGTTCCTATGGACTTACTCACCCTTTCTATGCTGATGACTCTCAAAGTCTACCTATCCTGCCCCAATCTCTCTGCTGACCTTTTGCCTTCAATCTCTAATTGCCTTTCAGACATGTTGAACAAGATGATATAGTAAACATTTCAACTCATCATGTCCAAAATAGAGCTCATTATGTTATCTTTCTCTTACCCTCACTCTCCTATTGTAGAGTGAAATACCATCGTCCTAGTCCGTTAGGCTCTTAACCTCAGAGCCCCCCTGTTTCCTTACTATCGCTCACCCCCATATTCAATCTGTTGCCAAGACTTGTCTGTTTCAGCTTTTCACTATGTCTCCAAGATGCCCCCGTCTCTTCTCTGCCCTTGCTATCACTGGTTCAGGCCCTCATTGGATTGTTGCCATAGCGCCCTGGTTGTCTTTCCCCACGAGGTTTGGCATGTAAGGTCCTTCATAACCCACTCTCCTCCTACCTCTCCAGTCTCTTACACTTTATTCTCTTAAGTTTGGGGACACTGGCTTTCTGGCAACTCACTCCACAAGTTCAGTACTCCATCTTTCAGCTCCAGGCATTTCCTCTGGAAGCACTGAGGTAAAGGAGGCAGGAAGAATGGGAGAGAATAAATTCACTCAGTCTCAGTAAGGAAGCAAATTTTATTCTGCCAGGGTCAATCCTTAAGAGGGGTCAGAGTCAGCTCTCTGACTGCTCATAATTATACCCAGTTTGGGGTAGCAGCATCCTTCCCTCACAACTGTGGGGAGCCAAAGAGGCCTGGTTCAGGACTCAGATATTAAATCCTAATAGTGGACTTTAAAACAAGAATCTCTTTGAAATGAGACTTTTTTGTTAAGTTAGCTCCTGAGTTCTTTGTTATGGGTTACACTCATAAGAATGTTACTTGAGTTCTGAGATCAATAGGCTATACCCCAAGATTTTAATTATTTTTGTTTGTTTGTTTGCTTTTTGGAGGGCAATTGGGGTTAAGTAACTTGCCAAAGGTCACTAGTTTTCTTGTGTTAGGTGTGTGAGGCTGGATACAAACTCAGGTCCTCCAGACTCCAGGGCTGGCACTCTTCATTGTGCCACCTAGCCGCCCCAAAGATTTTATTTATTAAGAGCTAAAATATTTGATTCATCACTCAGGTATCTTTGGGTGGTCAGCTCTAAACGTGATGTCTTTTTGAGGATTGCAGCTTTGGCTTTGAAGTTTGCTCTGAATTGTATCCATTTATGACTGCACTGCCTTAAGAGGTACCTGAGGCCTAGATCAAAGGTCTTACCCTAAGACTTTAGTCACCTAGATAACAAATCCTTATCAAATTATCTGTTCTGTGCTACTTCCAGTATACAAAGACTAAGGTAACGATTAGAAAACTTGAGTCCCCTTCACTTGTCTTATTTGCTCTATAAAAACCTTGTACTAAGAATCAATAAATGGAGTTCGTCGTTCTTCCTTGGTCACATGGTCTGGTCATTTCTTATTCATGTCTCCAGCTATGTTTAAGTGCTGGACACTGAGCAGCCCACGGGACACAACTGACTGGCAAATAGTGCTAGCATTCATCCAGGTAACCTTGGGTCTCTATCATCTCCTCAGGCCTGCCTCAAAAGTTCCTGGGTTTCCCTCTGCCTCCTGTCCTATGCAACTTCCATCTCCCATGATCCTTTATTCTCTCTTTCCATCTGAGGAAAAACTACATTTTCCATTAGTTTCCTTGACATTATGGGGTTACAAAAATGCCTGTTCTTGACCTAATGGATATGGATGAAGCTTAGCTCTAATTCATGACTCTTACCAAACTCTTTCATGTCTACATTTCTTCCTAATACTCTATTACCCATCTGTGGCTTACAAATTATCTTCTCTGCCTCCATACCCACTATCAGTAATGACCATGAAATTAGCCCCTCTGGAGCTGACAGTGTACTTCTTAGGGCCAAACAACGTTAATTGTTCAGGAAACATGCTAATTGCAGAGAATTCAAAGACTTTGACAGGAGAATGTAAATAACCCTTGACTTCAAGTAATTTATACTTTAATTAAGAAATACAGTGTGTATGCAAATAATTATAATATACTGTACTTTGAAGAAGAAGGTACTAGCAAAGAACAACAGGGAAGTTTTCACATGAATGCTTAAAATATTCAATCACTTCTATTTTTTTTTTCTTTTAGCTTAGTTCTTTGAAGTGATCCCTTCAATTCTCTTCACTTATCTTTGTACCCAGGCATCGTCTTCAATCTTTCTTGCTCCAGTTACATGGTTGTTTGAAGGGGAATCCATGATATCTCTTTGACAAGACTTAAATCCCTTTTGTCCTAAGCCTTTTTGCCCTACTGAGGTCTTTGATCTAGCATTGATGATGTCTCCTAAAAAAAGGTTGGAACTTGCCTTGCCCTAGGAACTACTTGTACCTTAATGCTACATGGATGGTGATTCATGGATAGTTTATATTCTGGGTCTTGGTCTTTAAAAATGTCCTGAATACAATATTCCAAATGTGAATTAATCACGGCAGAATAGGTTAAGATCATTGCCTCTCTCATTCAGAGCACCTTTAATAAGGCAGCTGAAGGTTACATGAACTCCTTAGCCTTCCATGTTGACTATTGATTCATATTGCATTGGAGGTCTCCTCCTAAGATCACTCCATCTGTTATGCACCAATTACTATGCAGAGCCTCCGTTTGACACTTTCACGGTTTATTTTTAAAGGTAAGGGCTTTTCTTTTTGTCTACAGGACTTAGCACAGGGCCTGGAGTAGAGTAGGTACTTAATAAAGGTTTATTGACTGACTGATTGATCAGAAGGTTTTAAAGTGTGAAATATATATCCTTGGGCAAGAACGAGTTATAAAGAAACACACTTCCCTCCATAACTGACAGTGGATGACTTCAGGTATGGAATGCTTCATTCACTGTCCAATTTGACTCTTTATTCTATAGCTTAGTGTTAGCTATTTTTCTTTGTTGAAAAGAAGGGTTCAATAGTGAGGGTAGGGTACATGTATCAGAAAAATAACTATAGCATAAAAAACACACACAAAAATCAATAAATCATTTTTTAAAAAGCCCTGAAGGGTTAGTTGATATTAGCACCTTTACTTGTTTGTTCACTCTCAGTGTGTATTTTGACATATTGCAGTTCACATAAGTGTGTGTCCAATTAAGTAGATTTATGGATGATATTATCTAATTTTTAACTATACCAAGCCTCACAAAATGGTCAAGTAGCTTTAAAAGATTCATTCAGAGAAATCATGGCTTGAGGATCATACCAACAATATGAGCAAAGGCAAATGACCAGAAAATAGAGATAACACTTCTACCCAGATCAGGATCCCTCACCAGGCACATTGCTAGAGAAAGACAAATCTAATCAGACCTTCAAAAGGTCTGTCAAAAATTAAATTATTAAGAAGATCATTTTAATTGTGGGTTTGTGCCCACTATTGTTAACAGTGAACCTCTCATTAAATGTATATTTTTATGTCATGTGACTTTAAAAAACATATAAAGTTATCACAATTAGCAAGCCATTTAAAAACAGTTTTTGTTGCCATAAACATACACTCGAAAAGCCTGGAAATGGAATTTTTAACCTGATTGAAAATCTTCTTAATAAAGAGGTAATTTATACTTAGATTTCAGTAAAGAATTTGATGGAGTCTCTTGTACTATCTTTGTAGATAAATTGAAACCATGTGAACCCTAGATGATAAGATGGTTAAGTGGACTCCATATTGATTTTCTGAATCCAGACTCAAATAGTCACCAATGGCTCATGTCGACTTGGAGGGAAGTCTTGAACAGATTATTGCAGAAATCTGTTTTTAGCCTTATGTTATCAATGCTTCTTATCAATTAATTGGATGAAAGCAAAAAAGGTATATTTTTGAACTTTGCAGATAATATGAAACTTGGGATAATTAACGCATTGTATAACAGGGTCCAAAAAGTTCTCTAAGTAGTAGAATGATGTGCTGGATTGACAAAGATGAAGTTTAATGTGTATGAATTTATAGTTCTGCAACTGGGTTTTAAAAAAATCAATTTCCCAAGTACATGGTGAGAGAAGTGTGGCTAGCCAGAAGTTACTATGACTAAGATCTTGTAGTCAGTAAACTAAAACCTCAATCTGAATGAAGATGACATTCAATCTCCCTCTTCCATATCTTTTCTTCAAAAAAAATGTATGATATATATTTAACATATTAGTTTATATACTATATTATATATCATATAATAATTATATATGTATATTTTTTCAGTTACTGAAACTTTGTCTTGTCTCCCTTCTACCTCAACCCCCACTCCCAACTGAGAATGAAAGGAAAACAAAGCCCTGATTGCAGAATATGTATGGTCAAGCAAAACAAATTTCTACATTGGTTATGTTCAAAAAATATATGTCTTATTCTGGATTTTGGGTCCTTTACCTTTCTATCAGGAGGTAGGTAGCAAATTTCATCATTAGACCTCTTCAATTGTTATTGATCTGGTAGTAGTAAAGCTAGATCAAAGTGTATGCACAACTTAGTAACTTTTGGGGCACAATTCTAAATTGCTTCTACAATCAACGGACCCATTACAGCTTAGCTGACATTGTGTCAATGTGCTTATTTTCTAGCAGTCCTTCCAAAATTTTCTATTCTCCTTTTTTGTCAGTTTTGCCAATATGATAGTTGTGAGGAAGAAGCTTAAAGTTGTCTTAATTTGCATTTTGCTTATTACTAATGATTTGGAGCTTTTTTCTTTCATATGGCTATTGATAGCTTGGATTTCTTCATCAAAGAACTGCTCCTTTATATCCTTAGACCATTTATCAATTGGGAATGGCTTCTGTTCTAAAGTTGAATCAGTTCTTTGTGCATCTTGGAAATGAAATCTTTATCAGAGAAACTTGACAGCTGTATTATTGTTGTTGCTGGTGTTCAGTCATATCTGACTTTTCATGACCCCATGCATCATAGTATGCCAGGTCCTTCTATCCTCTATTATCTCCTGAAGTCTGTCTAAGCTCATGTTCATTGTTTCCATGACACTATCTATCCATTTTATTCTATGCTGTCTCCTTTTCCTTTTGTCTTCAATCTTTCCCAACATCAGGTTCTTTTCCAATGAGTCCTATCTTCCCATTATGTGACCAAACTATTTAAACTTTACCTTCAGTTTTTGACATACTAGTGAATAATCTGAATTAATTTCTTTAAGTATTTACTGATTTGATTTCTTTGCTGTCTCAGCCAGGGACTCTCAAAAAGTCTTCTCCAGCACAAAAATTAGAAAGTGTCAATTCCATGGCAATCAGTTTTCCTTATATCAGTTTTTCAGCTCTCACAGACATACATTACCAGGTATGACTTCTTAGTATTAGAATAGTCATAGTCTAGTCATTAGTCACAACCCACCGAATTTCATTCACCACCAAGACAACAAATTTACCCCCTCAGATTAACCATATACTGATTTCATTACTCATGTTCTCTGAATTTACTCATAGATACTGACTATACCTATTACGATTGTTATTATTAGTATTGTTATTGCCCCTTTTCTTAGATAATGCTTCTTTGAATGAATTATTGGTCTTTTCTACTGTTATACTTCTCATGTCACATCTGCTGCTCTCTGTGTTGTCTGGCTTAATGGATACATCAGGTGGGGTGGCTCTTGTCCTGTCTGTGACTTTCTAGCTGGTATCCTTGGGTAAAGTCACTGTTATAAATACTGATCATGTTCTGTAGGGAATGTTTGATAGGAATGGAACTGGACCTGTGATTTCATTTGTATAAGAAACTTCTGGGTGAGTGGACTCCCTCTGCCAATGTATGTCAGCATCTTTTCTCTAACTTATAGTCTTAGAGAACTGCCTTGGGCCCTAAGAGATTAAGTGACATCTTAATCAGGGTTACATAGACCACATGTTTCAGAGGTGGGATAGGAACCTATGTCTTTTTGATTTTCAGGTCAATTCTCTATCCACTATGCTGCAGAGCACCTTGAATATTGGATTTGATTTCATTACCAAAAATAAAACTTTTAAATCTTCTAGCAAAACTAGTGTTCTAAACTTGGGATTTTGACATAGTTATTAGCATGTTTCCTAGATTGTCCCCTCATTAATCACAGAGATTTCTTCCTGAAAATAAGAGGCATATTTATTGAATATGCAATAGGGATTGAACAGAACAGTCCCCAAACAATATAAATTCTGCAATCAAATTGATGAGATTGTAGAAAATGGGTTTTTCTTTGAATTTATCTGAGGAGCCACCGCCTCATGAACTATGGGTCTGCCTAATGATACTTTTATGATAGGACACAAGGAATATAAATGATTGGTTGACTGAGACTCAGGGAAGTAGACTCATATTGGGGAACTACCCTTCTCTGTGGTCTATAAAAGCATAAAAGTGAGCTATGAGACTAATTAGGTTTCCCACTTGGCCTCTTTCTCTTAGACTTTTAGAAGACAGGCTGATATGCAACAGAGCAGACCTGGGAGAGGAGGACCCACATAAGGGAACCTATACCCAAATACTGTTTCTTACCCCCTGAAAGAAATTCTTGATGATTTCTGGCAGAAGCTAAAATATTTCCCCTTAGCTTCCTGGACAGCATTTTCTTTTTTTTTCTTTCCCAAAGGGCTTTAATATTTAATTTAACAAACAATTGTTAAGCTCCTACCTTAAAAGGCATTGTACAAGGTGTGGAGGTACAAAGCACAAGGGCCAGGGGAAGTGGGGGAAAGGAAAAGTCCTTGCCCTCAGGGGGTTTACTCTTTTTTTTTTTAATTAATTTGTTTGTTTCCTTTTAGTTTACAAGATTCGATTCCACAATGCCTTGAGTTTCACATTTTGTCCTCCTTTCTCCCCTCCCCCCCATGGCATCATATAGTCAAGTATATACTTTAATATACTGTAAATACTTTCACATTATACATTACATCAGGTTATAAAGACGGATTGTATCAGATGGAATGAAAACTGGTAAAGAGGACATAAAACCAAACAAGAGAAGGAAGAAGATTAGGTATTTTGCTTCCACCTGGATATAAACTCAGTTCTTTCTAGTTCTTTCTCTGGATGCACATATTTCTCTCCATCATGAGTCTTCTGGGATTGACTTATATCACTGCATTGCTGAGAAGAGTCCAGTCTATCAAAGTTGGTCATCACACATATGTGGTGTCTGTAATTGGGTACAAATTTCTCCTGGTTCTACTCTTCTCACTCAGCATCAGTTTGTATAAGCCTCTCCAGGTAAATATGAAGACCGTCTGCCCCTCATTTCTTATGGCACCATAGTATTCCATAACATGCATATACCACAACTTGTTCAGCCATTCCCCAATTGATGGGCATCCCCTTAATTTCCAATTCTTTGCCACCACAAAAAGAACTTCTATAAACATTTTTGTACATATGGGTCTTCCTCACACTTCTATGATCTCTTTGGGATATAACCCTAAGAGTGGTATTGCTGGGTCAAAGGATATGAAAGTATTTATAGCCCTTTGGGCATAGTTCCAGATTGCTCTCCAGAAAGGCTGGATCAGTTCACAACTGCACCAGCAATGCATTAGTGTTCCAATTTATTCACATCCTCTCCAGCGTTTGTCATTTTCCTGTTTTGTCATCTTAGCCAATCTGACTGGTGAGATGTGGTACCTCAGAGTCGTTTTGATTTGCATATCTCTAATCAATAGTGATTTAGAGCATTTCTTCATGTGCTTATAGATATCTTTAATTTCTTTCTCTGAAAATTGCCTGTTCATATCCTTTGACCATTCATCAACTGGGGAATGACTTGTATTCTTATAAATTTGACTCAATTCTCTGTATATTTTAGAAATGAGTCCTTTGTCAGAGATAGGTTGTAAAGATTCTTTCCCAATTTCCCACCTCCCCTCTTAATCTTGTTTACATTGGCTTTGTTTGTACAGAAGATTTTCAATTTTATGTAGTCAGAATTATCCATTTTATATTTTATAATGGTCTCTAATTCTTGTTTAGTCATAAAGTCTTTCCCTGTCCACAAGTCTGACAGGTAAACTATTCCTTGTTTTACGAGACTGCTTACAGTATCAAACTTTATACCTAGATCATGTACCCATTTAGACTTGATTTTGGTATATGGTATTAGATAATGGTCTATGCCCAGTTTCTGCCATACTATATTCCAGTTTTCCCAGCAGTTTTTGTCAAATCGTGAGTTCTTATCCCCAAAACCAGGGTCTTGGGGTTTATCAAACAATAGATTACTATAGTTGTTGACTTCTGAATCTTGTGTGCCTAATCTATTCCATTGATCTACTTCTCTATTCCTCAGCCAGTACCAAGTAGTTTTGATGACTGCTGCTTTAAAATACAGATTGAAATCTGGTATAGCTAGTCGACCTTCCCTAGCATTTCTTTTCATTAATTCCCTTGATATTCTGGACGATTTATTCTTCCAAATGAATTTGTTACTATTTTTTCTAGCTCTATAAAGTAGTTCTTTGGTAAATTAATTAGTGTGGCACTAAATATATAATTTAATTTAGGTAAAATTGTCATATTTATTATATTAGCTCGACCCAGCCACGAGCAATTGATATTTTTCCAATTAGTTAGATCTGACTTTATTTGTGTGAAAAGTGTTTTGTAGTTGTGGTCATATAGGTCCTGGGTTTGTTTTGGCAGGTAGATTACCAAATATTTTATAATGTCTACTGTAACTTTAAATGGGATTTCTCTTTCTATCTCTTGCTGTTGAATTTCATTGGAAATATAAAGGAATGCCGAGGATTTATGTGGGTTCATTTTATATCCTGCAACTTTGCCAAATTTCTTTATTGTCTCAAGTAGTTTTTTATTTGATTCTCTAGGATTCTCTAAGTATATCATCATATCATCTGCAAAGAGTGATAGCTTGGTCTCTTCTTTGACTAATTTGATTCTTTTGATTGCTTTTTCTTCTCTAATTGCTACTGCTAACATTTCTAGTACCAGACTGAATAAGAGTAGTGATAGTGGACATCCTTGTTTCACCCCTGATCTTAAGGGAAATGCTTCTAGCTTCTCCCCATTACATATAATACTTGCTGATGGCTTTAAATAGATGTTACCTCTTATTTTAAGGAAGGCTCCATTTATTCCTATACTTTCTAATGTTTTTAATAGGAATGAATGTTGTATTTTGTCAAAAGCCTTTTCTGCATCTATTGAAATGATCATGTGGTTTCTGCTAGTTTTATTATTGATATGATCAATTATACTGATGGTTTTCCTAATATTAAACCATCCTTGCATTCCTTGAATAAATCCTACCTGATCAAAGTGTATTATTCTTGAGATAAGTTGCTGTAGTCTTTTTGCTAGTATTTTATTTAGAATTTTTGCATCCATATTCATGAGGGAGATTGGACTATAATTTTCTTTCTCTGTTTTATCTCTTCCTGATTTAGGTATCAGTACCATATTTGTGTCATAAAAAGAATTTGGTAGGACCCCTTCTTCACTAATTTTCCAAATAGTTTGTAGAGTATTGGAATCAATTTTTCTTTAAATGTTTCATAGAATTCACTAGTAAATCCATCTGGCCCTGGAGATTTTTTCCTAGGGAGTTGACTGATGGCTTGTTCAATTTTTTTTTTCTGAGATGGGGTTATTTAAGTAATTTACTTCCTCTTCAGTTAATCTGGGCAACTTATATTTTCCCAAATATTCATCCATTTCACTAAGATTGTGAATATGTGCATACAATTGGGCAAACTAATTCCTAATTATTGTTTTGATTTCTTCTTCATTGGAGGTAGATTCACCCTTTTCATTTTTGATACTCATAATTTGGTTTTCTTTCTTTTTTTATCATATTGACTAAGAGTCTATCATATTTTTGTTTTTTTTCATAAAACCAGCTCTTAGCTTTATTTATTAATTCAATAGTTTTTTAATTTCAATTTTATTAATCTCTCCTTTGGTTTCAATATTTCTAATTTAGTATTTAATTGGGTATTTTGAATTTGTTCTTTTTCTAGGTTTTTCAATTGCATGCCCAATTCCTTGACCTCCCTTTTCTCTAATTTAATCACGTATGCACTCAGGGATATAAAACTTCCCCTAAGAAGTGCCTTTAATGCATCCCACAAATTTTGGTATGTTGTCTCATTATTATCATTCTCTTGAATGAAATTACTGATTGTTTCTATAATTTCTTGTTTGACCCACTCATTCTTTAGGAATAAATTGTTTAATTTCCAATTAGTTTTTAGTCTGTATTTCCATGGCCCTTTATTGCATATAATTTTTATTGCATCTTGATCTGAGAAGGATGCATTTAATATTTCTGCCTTACTGCATAGAATTGTGAGGTTTTTATGCCCTAGAACTATGGTCATTTTTGAGTATGTGCCATGATCGGCTGAGAAGAAAGTATATTCCTTTTTATCCCCATTCAGTTTTCTCCAGAGATCTATCATACTTATCCTCTCTAAAATCCTGGTCACCTCTTTAACTTCCTTCTTATTTATTTTGAGGTTGGATTTATCAAGTTCAGAGAGGGGAAGATTAAGGTCCCCCACTAGTATAGTTTTGCTATCTATTTCTTCCTCTAATTCCTTTACCTTCTCCTCTAGGAATTTGGATGCTATACCATTTGGTGCATATATGTTAAGTAATGATATTGCTTCATTCTTTTTTTTAAATTTTTTTAATGCTTTATTAACTTCTGATTTACATCGTTCGTTTCCACGATTTTGAGTTACAAATTTTCTCCCCGTTTTTCCCCCACCCATCCCCCCAAAACAGCAGTCCCACAGGATATCCCCACGTCCGATCTGCTCTCTCCCATATTTTCTCCCATACCCATTTCAACTTTTCCAGTGGATCTCTATGCCTCAGTGCCTGTATATTTTTTTTTCTTAATAACATGTAAGATGGTATTAATAATAGTATAAACACACAAACACACACACACACACACA